>NC_045443.1:115009656-115259151 GCF_002776525.5 Piliocolobus tephrosceles
TCCCTCCCTCCCTCCCTCCCTCCTTTCAGGCCTACTCTGGGGTCAAGCTTGGAACTAAATGATGGGGATTCAGAGAGGCATAGAATGTGGCACTTAAATGGTGAGACCATGGGTGGGAACCAGCCTTGGATGAAGGATGGGCTTTTTCATGCCATCCTTCACCCTCTCTCCACCTGTGTTCCTGCCGTGTTGTCAGGTGGGTACCCAGCCTTTTATTCTGAGGAAGAGCCATGGAATAAGCCTGCCTGCCCACCAAGGTTGCCGTGAAGAAGAAAGGGCACGAGGACCACAGAGCAAATGAAGAGGCCCTTCCATAAATGGGGGAGTCCCTCCTGTTGCTTGAATGAAGCGGGGTCGTGGGCATCCCTCAGGGTGACCTGCATTCGCTACAACAGGCCAGGGGCACTTTCTTTAGTAGACGGCACCCAAGGCCTCAGTTTCCCTTTCAGATGCTGAGAAAATATTCCAGTGTCCTAAAAAATGTGACGGCTAGGAGCCAAGTGCACTGTGGGCAACCGTGCAATCTAGAAAGTCAGTAGAGGCCAAGAGTATGAGTTTGGGGTCAAGTCCTGGCTTTGCTACTTGCTAGCTGTGTGATCTGGGACAAGTGACCATACCTCTCTGAGTCTTGGTTTCCCCATCAGGAAAACAAAGTGCTGTGCACAGAAAACGACTTAACTGACAGAGAGACTGTAGCATGGAGCCAGACTCACTTCTAGTGCTCCACAGAGATTAACCAGCCTAATAATTATAAAACTTAGGCTTCCCACAGAAGGAGCTTTCTTCTCTGCCTCCCACAACTGAGTTGATTCTCTGGAGTTGAAATTGACTTCTGTTCCCCCCGTCACATTCTCTTGCCTAGTGTCCCTTTAATTTTTATTTTATTTTATTTTATTTTATTTTATTTTATTTTATTTTATTTTGAGACACAGTGTAGCTCTGTCACTCAGGATGGAGTATAGTGGGGCAATCTCAACTCCCTGCAACCTCTGCCTCCCAGGTTCAAGTGATGCTCCTGCCTCAGCCTCCCAAGTAGCTGGGACTACAGGCATGCACCACCACATCTGGCTAATTTTTTTTTTTTTTTTTTTTTTTTTAGTAGAGATGGGATTTCACCATATTGGCCAGGCTGGTCTTGAACTCCTGACCTCAAGTAAGCCACTTGCCTCAGCCTTCCAAGATGTGGGAGTAAGGCATAAGCCACCCACCTGGCTTGTCCATTAAGTTCTAGACACTCACTATGAGGCTTCTAGGTGGAACCAGGAGAGCACCCTGTGGCTGGTGCTGTGTGACCCTGGGAAAGTTGTTTACCTCTCTGAGCCTCGCCCTCATCTATGAAAGTAGGCTGAAACCACATACCCTCCTTATGGGGTAGAATTCAGACACTCTCGGAAGAGGCTGACAACTATTGTGAAGGGACTTTGTAAGTAACCAAGTGCCCTACAAGTGGGAGGGGTTATCAGAGCACAGGGCGAGGCTGACCTGCTGGTCCAGATGGACGCTGGATCGGGAACCTTGGCCTCTTTGAAACCCTCCTTCAGGGCAGCAAGCTGAGTAACCTGGATATTCTCTTACATGCAGCATTTTAAAGTGACCGCTCCAGCCAGGTGCGGTGGCTCACGCCTGTAATCCCAGCACTTTGGGAGGCTGAGGCAGGTGGATAATTTGAGGCCAGGAGTTTGAGACCAGCCTGGGCAACCTGATGAAACCCTGTTTCTACAAAAAAAAAAAATAAAGAATTAGCTGGGCATGGTCCCAGGTATTTGGGGAGCTGAGGTGGGAGGATCACTTGAGCCCAGGAGGTAGAGATTGCAGTGAGCCATCATGGCGCCACTGCACTCCAGCCTGGGCTACAGAGCAAGACTCTGTCTCTAAACAAAGAAACAAAGAAACAAACAAACAAATAAATAAAGTGACTACTCCCAAGTCCAGAAGGTGCTGAAACTTTGGGATTCACTACCTCCCTTCCTCAAACGCCCTCGTATTGCTGCCACTGCCTGCTGGAGCCACCTTCCTCCTGGGATGAAGGGATAAGACTGTCTTTAGAGTAAACATCACTTCTCCTCCCAAATAAGTGCCACCATCCCGAAACTACAGGAACGCCCCATGGGGGAATGGAAGAGATGTGGCAGGAGATTAAGCCTGTTTCCAAGAGGAAAGAAAGAAAGAAAATGGGGACAACAGAGCAGGAGAGACAGGGCACTGCTGAGAAGCAGTGACAGCTCCCGCCTCAGCTTGGCCCCCCGACTGGCAGGTGTGCCCTGGATCTGGGGCTCTGGGCCTGGTGGGCTTCACTGTCACCCAAGCCAGTGGGTTTTCTCGGGCCAGTGACTTCACCCAACATCCAGGATGCCAGTGCTGATGTCCACCCCTACATGCAGCCTGGATGGAGAGGCCACTGGGAGGATGAGCATTTTCCAAGCAGCCGTGTGCTCTAAGCGGCTTGAATCAAGCCAGGACTGCCTGTCACAAGAGTGACCCCGAAGAATATTCTTGCTCTGGGATTCCAATCCCTGACTTGGCACACTGATGCCTAAAGAGGTCCTTATTTCAGCCCCTAGGAGGCCATTTGGCAATTTGTGGAGGTAGTTTTGCTTGTTACAAGGATGGAGGTGGAGGTGCTCCTGGCACAGTAGTAGGAGGGAGGTGGCATTAGGGGTGGTGGCCATCCTGCAACACCAGGAACATGAGGGAAGAGAGTCTTGCATGCCACACGATCTCCAGGACTTCACACATATAAAAGACAAGCTTATATTCCTGGACTGAGATCCCAACTCTCTCCTGTATAAATACGGCTTTAAAACAGACTGAATTCTCCATGCAGTAAACCCACTGGGTAAATTAAGGAAAGATGGATTTACCCATTGCTTTATCAGGAGTCATTCACCATTTTGGAAAATCGCATCACCAAGGCGACGCTGCTCATGGCATTTGAGTTGCCAGAACAACACACCTGTGTCAGTCTCTGCTTCTGACACTGTTGTGTTTGCAGCAATTCTATGTTTAGGTGCAAACATCTGACCATTCCAGTGCGGTCGTGTCTGAACGCTGATATGTTAAATTACAGGCTTTTGAAATTATAAGTTATTTTTATGAGGTCCCCTTCATTTAATAGTTAATGGCATTTTATTAGATTTTAAAAATAAGAAGTGCAAGTAGGTTATATGATCCACGAATTAGTGAAGACACTTAAAAATATGTATTAAGAAATGGAGGTGCTGGCCGGGCATGGTGGCTCACTCCTGTAATCCCAGCACTTTGGGGGGCTGAGACGGGCGGATCACCTGAGGTCAGGAGTTCAAGATCAGCCTGGCCAACATGGCGAAACCCTGTCTCTATTAAAAATACAAAAATTAGCCAGGCGTGGTGGCACATGCCTATAATTCCAGCTACTCGGGAGGCTGAGGCAGGAGAATTGCTGGAACGTGGGAGGCAGAGGTTGCAGTGAGCCGCGATCATGCCACTGTACTCCAGCATGGGCAACAAAGCGAGACTCTGTCTCAAAAAAAAAAAAAAAAAAAGAAGAGAGAGAAAAAAAAAAAGAAATGGGAGTGCTTTGAGTGTAAGCCGTTGAGCTAGGAGGACACGCACTATTATTAAATATCACTCATCCTTAGAGCTGCTCACCTAAGTGGGTTTCACAGAGCCCTGTACTTGCTCTAAGCCACCTTCTCCAGACCTTGTCTCTCCTCTGAAGCAGGTTTTTTGGCTGCTTTTGGGCAAACCACCTCATCACGGTCACAGTTGAGATGGGTGACTAGTGAGAGGACTGCAAGGGATGAGGGAAGCTGAGAGCTTGGATGCAGCCTCCTGAGTTGGGAAAATAGGTCTGCAGGGGCATCCATGTCAGGCTGGCTTGTCTCGCCCTCTTGCTTGGGGAAACAAAGACAGGAGACTGTTTCCTGAGATGGCGTTTGGAGAGGAACCCCTTGGTGCCTGGTGACACGAGAGCTCCCATGAAGTCCTCCGCATCACACCCAAGCCTAGAGTTCTGCACCAAGCCTCGTGTCCCAGACTGTCGGCTGGGGGAGAGGATCAAATGAACTCCTTGGAGGGGAAGGACCCAGCTCCCAGTTCTGGAAGGGAGGTTGCACTGGGATCCTCTGGGGGACATCTCCACATCGCATACAGAGGTTCAGACTCCTGGGGTTCTGGGGGTGCGGCTGAAATAGAGCCCCTGGGAATTCTGATACACACCCCTCCATGCCCACCCCATGCCCAGTTGAGAATTGCAATCAAGTGCATGGGACACTAGATACAGCTAGGATTCAGCTGCCCATGGGAAGGGGACTCTGCTTATATAAGGTAAGACAGAGCTCCCATTCCACACTGCTGCTGCTCTTCTCAGGAGAGGGAGCACTAAGGGAGAGGGAGCACTGAAGGACAGCAAGGGTGGTAGAAGATTGGGAGGCAGAGGTGGTGCTTGGGGGCAGCCTTTCGGTAAGGACACTTCCCAAAGCCTCCTGGCAAACAAGGCCAATGCTTTCTGTTCTGGATCCTACAGCTGCCTTAGGATTTAACTCCATGGCATGAGCTGGACTGCTGGGAGACACAGCAGGGCCTCAAGATGCCACCTCCACTGGATGTGCTGCTGGAGGGACCTAGGGGCAGTGGCAGCTCCCTGAGGCCCGGGTTCCAGCCTGGGAGGCCTCCTGTGCTAGTTGTGAGTGACTCAGCCTCCAAATCTCCCCCAGTCAGCTGAATCCCGAAGACTGATCCTGGCTACCCACTCTGGAAATGGACATCCCACGCCACAGAGTTCCCCATGCATGCCTCTACCTCACTGAGACGTCACACCATGCTGTGTGTATCTGGACCGAGACTCTTGGTCTTCCTCCTCCTGGGGATGAGGACCAAAGGTGCAGGGAGGACTCCAGGCTGTCCCCAGGGAATATACAGAGGAAAAAAGAAGTAGGTTGGAGGGAAGAGGCTTAAAGGGAGGCCTGTGACCTTGGTTTTCCCTCTGCCCAGGGACTTGTGATGGAGCCCCTGTCTTACTCCCTGGGGGGCTCTGGGGTCTTGATGGAATGGGCCCCATTTTTGTCCAGGTGTGAGAAGTTAGGAAAACTCTGATGCACTGGCAGACTGAGGTGGGCTGCCACAGACGGAGGGGCCACCAAAGGGCAGTGTGGGAGGAAGGCTGCATCCCATGCAGCGCCTCAAACACGTTAAGTACACTCCTACCTGAGGACTCTGCACAGGCTCTTCTCTCTACCTGGAGTGCCCATCCCCTCTCCACCCCCTGGAAAGCTCCCAGACTCCCTCTCTCCCTTCCTCCAGGCATTTAATTAATTAATTATGAGACGGAGTCTCGCTCTGTGGTCCAGGCTGGATCTCGGCTCACTGCAACCTCCGTCTCCCAGGTTCAAGCGATTCTCCTGGCTCAGCCTCCCAAGTACCTGGGATTACAGGCACCCACCATCACACCTGGCTAATTTTGTATTTTTAGTAGAGATGGGGTTTCACCATGTTGGCAGGTTGGTCTCAAACTCCTAACCTCAGGTGATCTGCTCACCTCGGCCTTCCATAGTGCTGGGATTATAGGCGTTAGCCACCTTGCCCGGCTGTATTTAAATGTTGCCTTTCTAGTGAGACCTGCTCTAGCTTCCCTAGTTAAAAGTTCTCAATATTTTTGATCCCATCCTTTCCTCCCTTTTTTTTTTTTTTTTTTTTTTGAGACGGAGTCTCTCTCTCCTCTCGCTCTGTTGCCCAGGCTGAAGGGTAGCAGTGCAATCTCAGCTCACTGCAACCTCCGCCTCCCAGGTCCGAGAGATTCTCCTGCCTCAGCCGCCTGAGTAGCTGCGACTACAGGCATGTGCCATCATGCCCAGCTAATCCCTTCCCCGCTTTCTTTATCTCCTTTACATATATCCCTAACAGACGGTCACATATCGCTTTACCACAGGGACACATTCTGTGAAATGCATCATTAGGCAGTTCAGCCATTGTGGGAACATCGCAGAGTGCACTTACACAAACCTGGATGGGACAGCCTACTCCACACCACACCTAGGCTATATGGTGTAGCCTATTGCCTCCAGACTATGAACCTGTACAGCATGTGACTGTAGGGAATGCTGAAGGCAATTGTAACACAATTGTAAGAATTTGTGGATCTAAACATATCTAAACATGGAAAAGGTACAGTAACAATACAGTTTTATAATCTAATAGGATCCCTGATACATAAGCGGCCCTTTGATGACTGAGACATCATTATGCATCTATAGCACATGACCTCATTACATATTTTATATATTTATCTTATCTATCACCAGTCCTCCCCACTAGACTGTAAGCTCCCCAAGGGCAGGGGATTTGCTGATTTCATTCATTGCTCCACCCTAGAGCATAGGACAGTGCTTGACACACAGTAGGTCCTCGATGAACATTTGTTAAATGAGTGAACGCAGGGGCCTGGGGAGCTACCTTAATCCAGGCCCCCAGGTTGTCGGGGTCGGGGGAGGTGGAATGTTCCTGAAGATCTCTAAGTGCTCTGAGGACACTTTGGCGTTCTTGGGGAAAGGGTTGGGAAATCTTGGCCTGGATTTTTTGGTGGCCCCAGACTGAGCCTCCCTCTGAGTATGCCTAGACCCACCCTGGCAGCACTGGGGACTGTAGCATCAGTGCCAGACCTAAGATGCAAATGGAAGGGGGACAGAGAAACTTCTCTCTGTGTTTAATCTCCTGACCCATTATTCTCTGACCGCCTGGCCCAGCCGCTGATTTCTCCCCAGAGAAGGAGCTAGCATCACCTACTCTGCTGCCAGCTCTCCTCCTGCAGAGAATTGAAAACATTCATCTGGTAAACATAGAGGGCTGGTACCCAGTTCTTTAAGTTCTCGTCCTAGCTCTCACATAATCCCAGCAAGACTGCGGTTTTTGGGAACTGGGG
The DNA here is from genome assembly GCF_002776525.5 of Piliocolobus tephrosceles. Lineage (NCBI taxonomy): Eukaryota > Metazoa > Chordata > Mammalia > Primates > Cercopithecidae > Piliocolobus > Piliocolobus tephrosceles. Next base: position 115,016,552 of record NC_045443.1, read on the forward strand.
CCAATTCTAGACTTTGATTCCCTTCTCCTTTAGAATTTTACACATCCTGGACTGGCTGCAATGAGGAGAAAGCTGATTTAGGCTAATGGTTGCCCCAGGTTCAGCTCCTCCCTCCTGTCTTCCAAGGGGTTTTGCAGAGCCACACACCCCAGGGTGCCATGCACACATGCCTCCCACTTGCTAGGCAACCTCAGGAAGGGCAGCCTCCACTCTGAGCCTCTGTCTTCTCACTTGTGAAACACAGATTGTAAAAATGCAAGTTCCTGGGTTCCTGGAGGATTATAGGGGATAAAGATGAGAAGACACACTGTCCGCTACCATGATGATTAATTCGCTCTGGGTTTTGTGACAAGAGAAGCATCCTAGAAGCTATGCCCTCTGGCCTCTTGCGAATGTAATTTTAAGTGAAGATCAAGGGGGCCGTCAAGTGGGAATGCATATACAGGTGTCTGAGACAGCCCAGGTTGGCTTCTGGGCTGTGAGGCTGAGTCTCAATGGATGCAAATGTACACACACAAGCATGCACGCATGCACACACACACACACACACACACCCCTCTGTGGAGCTTACCTGTCCACCTGGATTCCCATATCTTTCATCTCTGCCTTGGCAGGTGCCCCTCCCTTGACCCCTCTGCTCCCACTGGTGAGAAGGTTCAGCACAGGCTCTATCTCCTTGAGCAGTTCATTGTTCTCCCCTCTGCCTTGGAGGCCAACTCTGGCTGCTTTCTTTGCAGGGTCCTGGCCTGGGGGCCTGGGGGCCAGGCCGTTGGCATGGGGGAGTGAGCCAGCCTCCTGCCCATCGTCTTGGGCATGCTGAGGCCCATTCCCAGGACCCGAGGCCCCATCCACTGCCAGGGGTTGTTCTTTGCCGGCCGATGGCTGGTGGGACAGATCCACAGCTTTGGTGGGGGGACCCAGGGGTTGTGTCACCCGGATGGTTTTGGGGGTCCCATCACCTGTAAAGGTGGTCTCCAGGTGCGTGGTGAAGCCTTCAGGGCCCCTCAGAATGAGGACCACGTGGGTCTCGGAGGCAATGCCTCTGAGTACCTCCAGGGCGCTGTCATAGCTCAGGTCCACCAAGGGCCGGCCGTTGACCGCAAGAATGATGTCTCCGGCCTGGATGAGGCCACTCTGCTCCGCGGCGCCCCCACGAATCAGGTCGGAGATGATCACGGGTGGCTTACTGACCCGCTCCTTCACCAGGAATCCCAGGCCTCCAACTTTGCGCTTGAAAAGACGAACAGAAATGACATTGGGCTGGATTTGCTGAACACCGAACATGTGATCCTCCATGGTAACCAGCTTCCAAGGGGTCCTGTCTGAAGACCTCACGATACTATCAGGCCAAGATGATTTCACCAGGAGGAGCCAGGCTTCAGGCTACGCCGAGAGCAGGAGCCGGGGTGACAGGTGCTGACAAGGCTTCAGCCCTCTCTGTCTTTGACGTCAACTCAGCGTCACCCACTCATGGCTGGTGGCCCGTCGGTGGCATGATTTCCTGCGTCCGCCTCTCTCGTTATTCTCTAAGGAAGTGATGGTTGACCAGGCAGACGTCAAGAGAGGCGGTGGGATGTGTCCCTAAGCCACAGGTCAGGCAGAGAGGGGAGGAGATGCGTCTGGTGGCTGTGTCTAGAAGTGACGCATGATAGATGTGAGCTATTCTCTGGGTATCTTCATTGCCAGCCTGTTAGATGCGGATCAGATCTGAGGCATCATGAGCTGAAGAGGAAGAACAGGAAGGGGATGAAAAGAATTTTACAAAAAGAGATTGAAGTAGAGTGCCCAACACCACCTTGAAAACTGAGATAGAAAATGCAGCCAACTGACAAAGTCTAGTCACAAGACACTCCAGAATTTCAAGCCAACCTAGAAACAAAATCCTTCTTCCTGGAAGAGCCACCTTTCCTAGTTAGCTGCAAAATACCTAGTTTCACTTCCATGATCAACACCGTCTGGGACGAAAGGGTCTCCCTGGGCAAACCATGGACAATCAGCCCCAGAAATCAAGTGACAAGAATCAGAAAACCTCTCTTATCTCTTTCCCACCACGAGAAGTCATCAGTCCAACTTGTCAAGCATTCTAGTTGCTCTCTGTGTCTTGTATACAATTTCCATCCATAGCTCAGGAGCTCAGCTGGCATGGATTTTTGGGCTCTCTTTTCCAGCCGCTCCCAAAGCCCAGTGGAACAGGAACGACACTGCCTTTCATGGACCCAACGATGACGAACGTCAGTTGGCCTTCATAACCATTTTTATAATTATTAGCTTGTTCCATGTTCAAAAGGATAGGCTTAGTCACACTACAAACATGAATACCAAGAAGATGGGTCCACACAAAATTGTGGAAGACACTTTTGCTACACACACAGCTGAAACCCTGATGGAGAAACCTTAGGAGTAGATTTTATACCCCTAAGGGAAACATAGGAACACTGCAGGTACTCAATGAATATTAGTTGACTGAAGAAAGAAAAACCCCAAAGACTAAACACGGCAGACACTTTTTGAGCACGTTCACTCTTAACACATGTATTTTTTATTTCTCCTTTGATCCTAATGATAACTCCTCAAAAGAAGAGGAAAGGGAAGCTTGGGAAGGTTCAGTAGCTTGTCCAAGGTCGCACAGAGAATAATGGCAGGGGGAAGGTTTGACCTTGAGCCTGAGCTTTTAAACTTATACTTTAACTCTTCTAAATTTATACTCTAGGATGGGTATGGAGACTCACACCTGTAATCCCAGCATTTTGGGAGGCTAAGGTGGGAGGATCGCACAAGCCCAGGAGTTCGAGACCAGCCTGGGGAACCTAGCGAGACCCTGTCTCTATTTATTAAAGAAAAAAAAAAATCAGGCAGGGCACAGTGCCTCACACCTGTAATCCCAGCACTTTGGGAGACCAAGGCAGGTGGATCACCTGAGGTCAGGAGTTCAAGACTAGCCTGGCCAACATGGTGAAACCCCCACCTCTACTAAAAATACAAAAATTAGCCAGGCGTGGTGGTGGGTGCCTGTAATCCCAGCTACTCGGGAGGCTGAGGCACTAGAATCGCTTGAAACCAGGAGGTGGAGGTTGCAGTGAGCTGAGATTACACCACTGCACTCTAGCCTAGGCAACAGAGTGAGACTCTGTCTCCCTCGCCCCCCAAAAAATCAAATTTATAGTCTAGTTATTTTCTTAACTACTAACTTTTTCCCTGAAATGCTGGCATCTTCCAAGTCACTGACTCCCTCAGGCTCAAAGAAATGGGGTCTGGTTGGGGTACCAAAGGCCAACAGGGGGCCCAGCTGGAGATGCTGTGGCCTAGGTGAGGAGCGAGCACCTGTAGCATGTACCCACAGGGCCGTGTACATGCACAGTGTGGCACGTCTGGGGTGGGGCAGGTGATCTGTGGGTGTGGGTAGGGTGGGAAGTAGCCCCCAATCCCTACCCGTGATTATCAGTTTGTTCCAAGTTCAAAAAGATAGGTTTGGTCACACTACAAACATCAATACCAGCAAGATGGGTAGGGGACATCGGAGAACCCTTCCATCTCTTTCCCTACCCCCCACTCAAGTGCTACTTCCATCTCTGTCCCAAAGCCCCTTCCTGCCAGCATCCTCACCGCACTTCAGCACCAGGAGGGAGCCCTCATCTGCCATGACTAACAAACTGACACTCACTTCCTTGTTTCCCTTTTAGCGACTTCCCAGGGTCACCTCAGGGCTGAGGCAGCTGACAAGCTCCTGCTGCCTCTGAGAGCAGGAGGTGGGTGCAGAGACCCCTCCCAGAAGGAGGTGCCACCTCCTGGAGCCCCTCAATGGGGGGGGTGGGGGGGGGAGTAATTAGCAAGTTCAGCCTCCCCTTTGCAGCCTGCATTACGTAACTCTGCCAGCCCCTCTGTGTGGGTGAGGAAATAATGAATCCCCAGGCCCAGCCCCGGCTACATTCTCCATCTGGCGTTGCTGTGTGTGTGTGTTTCTCTCTGTGTATCCATGCGTCGCCTGCGTGCTGTGTCATTTCTCTGCTGTGTGTGGCCCGGGTGTCGACTGGCTGAGTGTCTTTTGGCATCTTGCTGCTGGGGTTCTGGTTTGCAGGGAAACCCATCCAGGACTGCGCTGTGCCCTTCTCTCTCCTTGCTTCCTTAACCCTCCCCGAGCCCCACGTCCTCCAGGTACCAAACCCAGGATGCTCACTGTTCAGTTGGTGGCAGAGACAGCCGGGACCTCCAGAGCTCTCTTGAGCATCCTGTTTGGCATTAGGGCTTAATTCTTTATTAAAAGAAGCAACTGAAAGGCGACCTCTTGGGGAGGCAGGGCCCCCAAGCTCACTTCCTCCAGACTCTGGCTTGGGCCAGACCTTACTAAAGGACAGAGGCGGGAATTAGCCTTTGGTGTACTTTGCTTAAGGAAAAAAGAAAACAGAAATGAAGCAATTGGCAACGGCCCCTGGCCACTCTCAGCACGTTCTTCTCTCTTTCTCTGCTGTGTCCTACAATCAGGGAGGGCTCTGGGCTGGTGCTTGGGAAATTGGTATGCTGTTTCTCTCTCACACCTTGGCCATAGAAAGGAAACTTGATCTTTGGAAGGGATTGGAAACAAGCTGGGCTGGGGAGAGGCAGATATATTTTTTGTCTGCTGAGAGACAGAGACACAGAGAGGGAGGCAGACAGCAAGCCCTGGGTCTGAGTTCTGGGTTCTGAGCGCTCTTCATTGTCAATCATCATCTTCTTCTTCTTTTGTTTTTTTTTTTTTTTGACAGAGTCTCATTCTGTCGCCCAGGCTGGAATGCAGTGGTGCGATCTCAGCTCACTGCAACCTCCGCCTCCCGGATTCAAGCGATTCTCTAGCCTCAGCCTCCTGAGTAGGTGGGATTACAGGTTCCCGCCACCACACCTGGCTAATTTTGTATTTTTAGTAGAGACAGGGTTTTGCCATGTTGGCCAGGCTGGTCTCGAACTGCTGACCTCAAGTGATCCGCCTGCCTCGGCCTCCCAAAGTGCTGGGATTACAGGCGTGAGCCATTGCACCTGGCCGTCAATCATTATCTTAATAACAATTCCACAACACTTTCTCTGCCTCCCTTTCCTCCCGCAAAACATCCTCATCTATCATATTTTTCATCCTTGTCCCGACCAACATCAGGTTCAGCTGTCCCCCAACTTTACAGATGAATAAATTCAGCTGCTATAAGGACACCCACTTGTCCCGGTTTTTGAATGTCCAGTTTCCGTGACGCTCTGTAGGGAGAGCTGGCTGCCTCCTGCTCCAGGGAAGAGTTTTAAAGTCCTTCCTGGCTCTATCCGGGTGTTTCTGGGTGAGTTCTTTATTTTCTCTGAACCTCAGTTCCCTTATCTGTAAAATGCGGTCATTTGTAAGCACCTCGTCTCTGAGTAACGGGGAGGGTTAAACAGTAAATGCAGGGAACTTGGCAATGTCATAGAGTAGTGAGAGCTCAGAAAAGTGGCTTCCTATTATTGTTATGTAATAGATAACGATTCGGACTTCCTGGCTTTTAATTCAGTGCACTTTCTACTCTGTCACTGTCCAGCCAAAGGTACTTCAGGCGCCATGTAGAAGGGGGCCCTTCCCTTGAAATCACACTGAGCCATCTCACGCCGGTCTGGGTGGGAGGGCACCGTCTACGGAGAGACGGCCGCTGGACAGAATCCCCTGACAACCCTGCCTCCACCCTCGGGAACAGGGATTTTAAACAAATCACATATGCATGCTTGCCAGGGTACATGCCATGGAAACAATACTTAGACCCAAGCCTCGTTCAAGTAGTTTAGTGGCTTCGGGTGTATTTATTTCATTTACCTTGCTGTGAGGAAATTAGTAGCTGACTATCGGGGATGCCTGCCAGTGACAGGGAGGAAGCCCAAATAGGCCAGCGTCTGCTACTCCCTCCTCTCTGTGCGACCTTGGCCAAGCCCCTCTCCACCCTGAACCTCATTTCTGCAAATGAAGGAAAGGGAACAGCAGCAGCCTCCTGTGGTTGAGAGCTTACTGTGTGCTAAGCATTGGTGCTGGAGCCCTCTGCATAGGGGTTTTATTTAATTGTTACAGACACCATAGGAGATATATATATATATATAGAGAGAGAGAGAGAGAGAGAGAGAGACAGACAGAGACAGGGTCTTGATATGTTGCCCAGGCTGGTCTCAAACTCTGTGCCTCAAGTGATCCTCCTGCCTTAGTCTCCCGAGTAGCTAGGACAGGTGCATGCCACTATACCCAGCTAGTTGTTTTTATATTTGTAGAGACAGGGTCTCACTATGTTCTCGAACTCCTGGGCTCAAGTGACCCTCCTGCCTCGGCCTCCTGAGTTGCTGTGTCTACAGGCATGAGCCTCCATGCTGGGCCTTGTAAGCGCCATTTTTATCTGCACCTTATGGATGGCTAAGTCAGATGAGGTTCAGGGACATAAATCAAGGAGGTAGATCTGGGTCTAAGCGAGTGGGTCTGAGCACTCTCTGTGGTCAATCACAGTCCTGAAAATAATCCCACAACACTATGCCTCCCTCCTTTTCCTCCGCAAAGCACACCCTCGTCTGTGGATCTGGGTCATATTCGATTGTCCCCATTTTATAGACGAGAAAACAAAGCTCCCACAGGGAAGCCTGCTTGTCCTGGTTTGCCCGTGCTTTCCACTTTCAGCATTGAGAGATGAAGAATGTCAGGATGAAGAGGAGCCACCAAGCCTGTCTGGTCTAGCTTCCTCATTCAGAAATGAGAAAACAGAGGCCTGGAGAAGCAAAGGGCTCATTCAACATGGACCAGCCATAGCTAGAGCGTCCAGACCTGTACTGTCCAGTATGGCAGCCATTTGCCACACATGGCCATTGAGCACAAGGACTGTGGCTGGTTCAGTTGCAATGTGCTGTAAGCGTAAAGTGCACATTGACTTTCAAAGACTAGTATAAGAGGTGATGGGTGCACCAAAATCTCAGAAGTCACCACTAAAGAACTTCGTCATGTAATCAACCACCACCTATTCCCCCAAAACACTTACTGAAATAAAAAAATTTAAAAAACAAAAAGCAAAAACTAGCATGAGAAAAAGAACATAAACATCTCCACAATGTTTACTGATTACATTTGAAGTGACGCTGTTATGGATATATTATGGTAAATAAAATTATTATGAAAGTTAATTGTCCCCATTGCTTTTTCACTCTTCTTTTTTTTTATGAGACAGGGTCTCACTCTGTCGCCCAGGCTGGAGGGCAGTGGCACGATCTTGGCTCACTGCAGCCTCCACCTCCCAGGCTCAAGTGATCCTCCCACTTCAGCCTCCTGAGTAGCTGGGACTCCAGACACATGCCACCATGTCCAGCTAATTTTTGTATTTTTGTAGAGAAGAGGTTTTGCCATACTGTCCGGGCTGGTCCTGGGCTTGAGCCACCCTCCTGCCTCAACCTCCCAAAGCATAGGGATTACAGGCATGAGCCACTGTACCCAGCTGCTTTTCACTCTTTTTGATGTGACTTATAAAGCCAAGCATTACACACGTGGCTTGCATTATATTGCCATTGGGCAGCGTGGGTCTAGGGTGTAACTGTTGTTCCTCCTGTAGCCTACCATCCCTGGATCTCCTGAAGAATCTACTGGTAACAGCCAGGCAGAAGACATTTCTTAAAGTTTTTCCTTCTAAAGAAACCAGAAAAATGACAAAGAGGGTTTGCAAATATCATCTCACCTTTTGAAACTGACCTCTGGGAATAGGCATGGTGGCGGTAGCACGGAGAGAGAGAAAACCCACCCAGAACCATACGAAGAAAGAGGTCTCAGTAGAATGTCACCTGGGCTAATAGTCCAGTATCCAAAATCTTGTTTCCAAGTGTCAATTGAAATCTAACCCAGGGCTGTCATCCCAGCACTTCAGGAGGCTGAGGCAGGCAGATTGCTTGAGGCCAGAAGCTTGAAATCAGCCTGGGCAACATAGTGATATCCCATTTCTACAAAAAAATACAAAAATTTGACCAGATGCAGTGGCTCACACCTGTAATCCCAACACTTTGGGAGGCCAAGGCAGGTGTATCACTTGAGGTCAGGAGTTTAAGACTAGCCTGGCCAACATGGTGAAACCCCATCTCTACTAAAAATACAAAAAAGTTAGCTGGGCTTGGTGGTAGGCACCTGTGATTCCAGCTGATCAGGAGGCTGAGGCAGGAGAATGGCTTGAATCTGAGGCCAAGGTTGCAGTGAGGCCAGTTGGCGCCACTGTCCTCCAGCCTGAGCGACAGAGTGAGATCTCTGTCTCAAAACAAAACAAAACAAAACAAAACAAAACAAAAAAAAAAAACGAAATGAAACAAAATAAAAAGTCAGGCATGGTGACACATGCTTGTAGTCCTAGCTATTCTGGAGACTGAGGTGGGAGGATCAATTGAGCCTGGGAGGTTGAGGCTGCAGTGAGCCAAGAGAGCACCACTGCACTCTAGCCTGGGTGACAAAACGAGACCCTGTTTCAAAAAAAAAAAAAAAAATCTAACTCATCTGTACAATAAATGTGTCATTAAAAACAATGAGGCAGATCTCTATCTGCGAATAAGAAATGAACTCCAAGGTACACCATTAAGGTGCAAGCAAGTTGGTTCTGTATATGTAAATACAAAGATTATTCCGGTGGAAGCGGATCTCAATGGTTGCATCTTAAGACGAATGTTAGAAGTCAGTAGGAGGGAGATATACTTTGTATTGCATACCTTTTTTTCTATTTGAGTATCATGTAAATTTTTGAAATCACATGTGTATTACCTTTTACATGAATAATATCAAAGAAAACAAAACCCAGCCTGCCTGTGAAGTCTTGACTGTTTTCAGTTTGTACACCCACAAAATCACTGATGGAGTTTCAGCCCTGTTTCCTATCTCCCTGCAATCTCATTTAAAAACAAACTCCAAGTCCTCCAAGTCTCCAAAAACAAAACAAAATACTGCCACCCCCAACACAAACAAAAGACTGAACGCGTAAACCCAACTGTGCTCTTTTTAAAAATGCAAAACCACCAACTTCTTTACATCTCCTGAACTGCTAATTTGCAGTCTTTCCCCAGGGAGATCACCACCCAGGAATCAAGCTGAAGTGCTTTCTCCTACGCTAGTAAGTCATGGCTGGAAACCCACAAGTCCTCACAAATCCGGGGGGTAAGCTGGCATTCTGTGCCTTGGGGATCCCAAAGACACAAGCATCCTGAGTCTCCCCAGCCAAGGAATCCCCCGAGTTTCATGGCTACAGTTTGCCTATGATGATGTCAATCTTCCCACGTCTGATGCCCATATCTCAGAGGTAGTAACAGGCTCAGCTTAGAGTTACAAGCATGAGCATTAATGATTGTTTAAAATGTGACACACACTCTGTTGCCAAGGCTTTGGGAAACCCCATTCTCTTACATTGCTGCTAAATACAACCTCTTTGAATGGCAGTTTGACAATATCTACCTCCAGAGTTAAAATACATAAACCTTAGCCTGACAATTCAAATTTTAGGACTTTCTCTTACAGGTAACCTGAAAGGAACATCCTTAAACACACACAAAACTCTTCTTTGCAGGGTTCTGAATATATGAATATCAAGAGATTGAGAATCTTAAGTACCCATCAATAGAAGACTATTAAATCAACTATGGTAAGCCCCGCCTCCCTGGTTCATGCCATTCTCCTGCTTCAGCCTCCCGAGTAGCTGGGACCACAGGCGCCTGCCACTACACCTGGCTAATTTTTTGTATTTTTAGTAGAGACGGGGTTTCACCATGTTAGCCAGGATGGTCTCGATCTCCTGACCTCATGATCCACCTGCCTCAGCCTCCCAAAGTGCTGGGATTACAGGCATGAGCCACCGTGCCTGGCCGGATTTTTTAACTTTTTGTAGAAACAGTGTCTCACTATGTTGCCCAGGGTGGTCTTGAACTCCTGGCCTCAAGCAATCCTCCCACCTCGACCTCCCAAAGTGCTGAGTTTATAAGCATGAACCACTGTGCCTGGACTAAATTATTATTTTTTAACAATGCTTTTTGCATCAATTTTAAGAAAAGAGTAAGGTTTTTGAAGTCAGACTGTCTGATTCTCTACTTGGCTTTGTGATTGTGGGCAAGTTACTTACTCTCTCTGAGTCATAGTTTCTGCATCTATTAAATAGGGGTGATAATAGTGCCTATATAGATAGGATGTCTGAGGATGGAAGGAGATAATAGTTAATGTTTTCTCCTTTTCTTTCTTTTTTTTTTTTTTTGAAATGGAGTCTCACTCTGTCACTCAGGCTGGAGTGCAGTGGCGCGATCTCGGCTCACTGCAACCTCTGCCTCCCAGGTTCAAATGATTCCCCTGCCTCAGCCTCCTGAGTAGCTGGGACTACAGGCACTCACCACCATGCCTGGCTAATTTTTGCATTTTAATTTTTAAATTTCTATTATTTTTATTCTTTTTTGAGACGGAATCTTGCTCTGTTGCCCAGGCTGAGTGCAATGGCATGATCTTGGCTTACTGCAACCTCTGCCTCCCAGTTTCAAATGATCCTCCTGCCTCAGCCTCCTAAGTAGCTGAGATCACAACTGACTTTTTTTTTTCTTTTTTTTTCTTTTTTTGTATTTTTAGTAGAGAAGATGGGGTTTCATCATGTTGGCCAGGCTGGTCTTGAACTCCTAACCTTAAGTGATCCACTTGCCTCGGCCTCCCAAAGTGCTGGGATTACAGGCATAAGCCACTGTGCCCCGTCAATAGTTAATGTTTTCTAAGTTATTACAATGCACCATAGACTAGGTAAGTGCTCAGGAAATGGATCCTTTTACCACCACTATTACTAATTATCATCACTTAAGCAGTCATTTTTCTATTGAGCATCTGTAGTGTCTGGTGGATGTGTTGCTTAAAGCACTTTGTGTTGAAGGACCAGGTAAAAGATATGGACACGTGGACCGGTCCTGTCTCCCATGGGAGTGGATGACGGTCACTGGCTCCTTTTTGGAATGCTGCAAAAGCAGAATTCAGTTTGTGGGAACACGGCACATGAGAGGTGCATCCAGAAGCACTGAGACCCCAGAACTTGGTGGTGAGTCAACAGCACTAGGGCGGGATGAGGAGGATGGTCTGGTTCATCATAAGGAGAGAGCTGCAGGGCTGTCATCCTGATGTTAGAATGGTTCTGGGAAATCACAGAGTCTTCATTTCGGCTTCGTTTTGCAGAGCTCATTTACATGAGCTAGTTTGGCCGACAGGAGACCAATATATCCATCAATCATATGACAGAAAATTTCAGGGTCTGGGGCTAAAGTTCTTAAGTTCCTTCTATCCATGGACCCTTCAGTGGGAAAAAAATTCCCACAGATGCACTTCTGCCTCCCATCCTTGTCCCTATATACATGCTCCATTGCTGTAAATGCTGTGTGTGGGTCAAAGGCATGAATTTGGAGCTAGAAAAACCAGGGTTTGTGACCCACCTCTGCTGCCTATTAGCCTCAGATTCCTCATCTGTAAAGTGGGAACAATTCTGGTTTCTGCCTTAAATATGGAAACCAATAAATCACATGGGATAATTTAAATGGAAGTGCATTAGAGGGGACAATTCATCTAGAGCATGGGACAATTCATCTAAAGCATGTGCTGTTGACTATTATTTTTAGAGTCACTTTAGATTACACATCAAGAAAATTGAACCATTTCAGGCTAGATATGCAAACATAATCACGGCCAAGAGGACAGCCTCATTACTATAAAAAGGAAACATATTATCAGTGGTCTCAGAAACTTTTCTTAACAATCATTAAAATAAGATGGCACATATTTTCTACCCCCCATCAACCTTATACTCAACTTTTTACTTTTTTTCCCTCCCTCCCTCTTTCTCTCCTTTGCCTCCTCTCATCTTTCCTTTTCTTTCATTCATGCCAACTATTCATTTGCTAACTCATATACAGCTCTCCCCAGGTCAGGGCAGTCAGTGTGGACCTTGCACTGGGATTACAGGGATGGGTAAGACAGACAGCATCCCGGCCCTCAAGCTTACAACCTAGGATGGAGGTAGTTGGAGAGAAATATTAGTGATAAAAACAATGAGTAGAACAAAAGTGAAAATACAGGGTGCTAATGAGAGCTTGCATAAGGGACATAACATAGTCTGGATGGTGGTGGTCAGGGAAGGCTTCCTGGAGTCAGGATCCAGAGTTGGCCAGATAAGAAGGTGGATGGAGGAAGTGAGAAGTGGAGGACAGAGACCAGCATGTGAGAAGGCACTGTGGTAGGATGGAGCTGGCACTGTGGTGAGAGAAGAAAGCCACACCATGAGATAAAGCTGGAGAGGTCATCAGGGCTGGATCGTCAGGTCTCTTGAAAGGCAAGTTAACAATTTTGGACTTTATTCTTAGAGCAATGGCAAACATCGGAGGGTTTTCAGACAAGAAGTACAGTGGTCAGATTTAGATTTCATGAAGATTACTCTGGCTGCTGCTGGATGGAAATGGTTGGGAAAAGCAAGGCTGGGTACGGGGAGCCTGGTTAGGAGACTGCTGCAGGCCAGAGATGAGCGATGATGGTGGTTAAGGAACAGGTGGTGAAAGGGAGGAAGGAAGGAAGTGGGTCGATTTAAGAGATGTTTACAAGATTGAGTCAATAAGATTTGGCGACTAATTGGATACAGAAGCTAACAGAGAAGGAGGTGTCTGCGGTGACCTCCCAGCTCCTGGCTTCCACTAGTAGGAGTGTGAAGGATTTCCTGAGAGAGGGAAACCTGAACAATGGGGTAAAAATAGGGTGAAAGGGCTGGATGCCTGTCATCCCAGCACTTTGGGGGGCTGAGGCAAGAGGATTGTTTGAGGCCAGGAGTTCAAGACCAGCCTGAGCAATACAGTGAGACCCCCCCATCTCTACAAAAAATAAAAAACAAAACCATTAACTACGATTGTGCCACTGCACACCAGCCTACATGACAGTGCAACACCCTGTCAAAAAGAAAGAGGGAAGGATGGAAGGAAGGAAGGATGGATGGATGGAAGGAAGGAAGGAAGGGAGGAAGGGAGGAAAATGGGGGTAAAAGAAAGAATAAGAACGAATGAAACTCATTTCATAGAATTGTCTTTCATGAGTAGTAATAAGTAATTTAGTTGTGGTCTAGTATATTGCAAGAATCAACATTTCCTAATAACATCATTTCCATAATTCTGAGAATTCAGCTACAAAAAATATGCTCAATTTGGCTCAATTCCAAGCTTTGCCATTTATAAGCTATTTGATCTTGGATAAGTCATTTAACATTTTGACTCTCAATTTCCTTTTGTGAAATTGAAATGGTAATAACAACTAGTTGCCAAGGATTTTGTAATGATTAAGCAACACAGACACAGCAAAAGGCACTTTATAAACTGTAAATGTCAACTATAATGACAATGTTGAGTGTTTATTTTTCAGGGAACATCAGTAACTGTTTTCTCCAAATTGCACATCAATGTTAACTTGAGGCTCAACCAAATTTCTCCTCTCATGCCTGGCATCCTTGGGTGCTTTCTGGGGTAGGGGAGCTGAGTTAAAAGGCTGACAAAAGGTGCTCAGGGAAGAAAAAAGAAGTAAGAATAACTATTTTAAGAGAGCAGTAATAATATCTGTTCCCTTCACTTGAAAGTTCCCTTTAAATAGATCCACAGCATCCACACAGGCCTGAATCAGTTACAAATGAATTTCAGTAAAGGGAAAACATGTTAAATAGAAAACACAAACTACAGTGGCAGAAATAATTCCACACATGTCAGATATACCAGTAATAACAATAAATGTAATTGGGTCAAACTTTAGTAAAAGATCAAGACTCTTCAATTATATAAAATGTATTTGCAGTTGCCCTACCTTAGCATGAATGTGGAGACTAGTACTAAGGACAGGAGGGGAAATATTCATTAAGGCAGGCCTGAGCCTAGTATACATTTGCTGGCCACTTGGAGCTAAAGCACCAAAGGTCGGCTTTCATCTGCACAATATAACTGACTTTCTTCTTAGAATATGTTAGCGCCTAGTAAGCATGAAATAAGTATTTGGTGAATAAGTACTTATTAGGTTGAAATACATGAAATTAACAGTTTTGCAAGTGATCAAATTTTTCGATTTCATATGGTTCAACTTAATATTTTGAACATTTTTATATGTAAACACTTTATTGGAAGATCTCATTTTCATTCTTGCAACATGATATGAACATGATATGACATTATAATTCCCATTTTATAGATGTTAAAATCGAGGCTCTAAGACATTAAGTCATAGGTTATGCAGCTAAATTCAGTGGAGGGGACTCAAGTCAAGTTTGTCTGACTTGTCAAAGTCTTTGCTTTTCTAATGTTCTAAGTACTGCTATATATTTTTAGTTCAATTCTACAATTTTAGTAATTGAAAGTTGAAAGAGATGCTAGGGATTTTCTACTCCAATTCACAATATTGATTTTATAAACCTCCTACAGGGCTCAGGGAACCCTGAAAATCCTGAAATTGTGGGTGCAACTTTTGTGATACGTGCATTTATATGGGGAAAACAGGCCATGGCACTAATATGATTCCCCAAGTATTCCATTACACAATAAATAATACGGGTAGAAGTCACTGGTTTAACATTACATTTTGTGGATGAGGAGCTAGAGGCTAATAGTTAGGAAAGGACTTGCCTAAGATTCTTAGAAACAGAGTCAGAACGAGGCTCAAACTCAGGCTATATGATTCATTCTTGCTTGCTTTTTTTTTTTTTTTTTTTTTTTTGACAGTGACTCACTCTTTTGCCCAGGTTGGAGTGCAGTGGCACAATCTTGGCTCACCGCAACCTCCGCCTCCTGGGTTCAAGCAATTCTCCTGCCTCAGCCTCCTGAGTAGCTGGGACTACAGATGCCTGCCAGCTAATTTTTATATTTTTAGTGGAGATGGGATTTTGCCATGCTGACCAGGCTGGTCTCGAACCCCTGACCTCATGTGATCCGTTTGCCTCGGCCTCCCAAAGTACTGGGATTATAGGCATGAGCCACCACGCCCGGCTGCAAGATGCTCTTTCTGTCTTGTTATGCTGGAGCTTAACAATTTAAATTATTGCCCAAGCAGTCAAATATTGGCTCACCTCCCTTCCTGGTGAAATACCTCCAAAAATCATCTGCCTCCTGAGGATCGATAACAGGGTATCTGAAGATACCACTAAAAGTGAGATGAGGGGGCAAGGCTAACAGATTCTAGTCACTTGTCAAAGTAAATGTTTAAACAATCAATTTCATAATTAGGATAAGAAGCTTAAAATATACATTTAGTGCTGTAAGGGAACCATAGATGATAATGTACTTTTTCAAATAAAAATAATGATTATAGTATCAGAGATGTCTGCTATGATTCCTTCATTTACTCAGCTTTTATCAAGTAACTACTTAGGGCTGGGCCCAGTGGCTTATGCCTGTAATCCCAACACTTTGGGAGGTTAAGGCAGGAGGATTATCAAGACCAGGAGGTTGAGGCTGCAGTAAGCCATGATCGTGCCACTGGACTACAGCCTGGGTGATGAAGCGAGACCCTGTTTCAAAACCAAAAACCAAGAAACCACCTGTGCATAGCACAGGACTTGGCACATAATAGGTGCTCAGTGAATCATGGTCTCAATCTCTAAGTCTGCAGCTACTGAATGAAGCAGCCCTGTGAGAAGTGAGAGGGAGCAGAGGGGACTGTAGAGAACTGCAGGGCCCCATGCCACATCTGGAGGGCAGTTCTAGCTAGTGGTAGCCATGCAGAAAGCCAAACCGGTCTCACTTCACTTCCTGAAAGCAGCTGCAGGGAGGTGATGGCACGGCCCATTACAAATGAATGAAACTGTAGACACCTGGTTAACAAAACCTGGATTCAGGCCAGGCGCCATGGCTCATGCCTGTAATCCCAGCACTTTGGGAGGCTGAGGCGGGCGGATCACTTGAGACCAGGAGTGTCAGTCTGGCCAACATGGTGAAACCCTGTCTCTACTAAAAATACAAAAATTAGCCAGGCGTGGTGGCATGTGCCTGTAATCCCAGTTACTCAGGAGGCTGAGGCAGGAGAATGGCTTGAATCCGGGAGGCAGAGGTTGTAGTGAGCCAAGGTCACACCACTGCACTCCAGCCTGGACCACAGAGTGAGACTCTGTCTCAAAAAACAAAAACAGAAACAAAACTTGGATTCAGAAAAGGAAAGACAAGGTGGGGTGGGTCTTAATGGAGTTTGCAAAATCACCAGCGATGAACATGGTCTAGTCCCTTGCTACCCAAAGTGTGGTCCATGCGCCAGCAGCATCAGCATCACCTGGGAACATGTCAGCAATGCAGAATCCCAAGGCCTAGCCCAGACCTATGACCCAGGCTCTGCATTTTAGGAAGATCCCCAGTGGATTTACGTGCACACTGGCGTTTGAGAAACACCGGTACAGTTTGCTTCTAAAGCCCTGTGTGACTTTTTGTGACCTACACAAATGGCCATTTCAAAGGAAATTTCGATTTCAACTCAAACTATCACCTGTTCTGCACAAAAAATGCCTCAGATCCAGGATATCATATGCTTCAATCAGGTTCTGGTCAGATTCTATCAAAGACAGCCCATAGGTATACAAATGAATTGCATTTGATTCATACAGTTAATTTTTTTCCCCCAAATTTGTTACCACCATTTAAAAACTAGAGGTTTCAGGCTGGGCGTGGTGGCTCACACCTGTAATCCCAGCACTTCGGGAGACCGAGGAAGGTGGATTACTTGAGGGCAGAAGTTGAAGACCAGCCTGGCCAAGATGGCAAAACCCTGTCTCTACTAAAAATACAAAAATTAGCTGGGTGTGGTGGTGCACACCTGTAGTCCCAGCTGGTTGGGGGTCTGAGGCAGGAGAATTGCTTGAACCTGGGAGGCAGAGGTTGCAGTAAGCCAAGAACGCGCCACTGTACTCCAGACTGGGTGAAAGAGAGTGTGACCCTGTCTCATAAAAAGGGGGAAAAAAAAGAAAAACAAACAAAAAAACTGGAGGTTTCATCAAAGATAAAAATCTCTGGCTTTCTTGGAACTGTGGAAGATATGTTTATACTGGGCTTGTGTTCCTGAGTACACTCCAAATAGCTGGAGTAGGTGGCAGGACCCCCTTTAGGTGGGGCACGAGCTCTCTGGTTCCCCTGCAGCACCCTGTGGCCCCCATCATTCGTTTCTTGCCAATAAGTATTTGACTATAGGCCTTTGACTGTGGGACCCCTGCTAGAGAGTGAGTTTTAAAGGGCAACAAGGAAGGTCACCTTCAGAAGCTACTCAATGAAGGGACAAGGCAGGCTCAGTGATTGGGGTCTTGTCCTAGGTGGTCCCAGTCGATCCAGGTGTTTGATGGGATCCCCACCTCCGCAGGAGATCACAGCATCCACCCGAGATTGTGCCCTGGCGCTGATGCTCAACCCTGATCTTGTTCTCCCTGGGTTAAATCTACTGAGAGTGACGCAGCACTTTTCACGACATCATCTTTATGTCTGTATCTGTTTCTTCCTTCATCTTGGGCGTGCACCACAGCCCTTCCTGGAGTGACATCTTTCTATTTAAATTGGGCTTTTTCTTTTGATGTCAAACCAGTCCTTGCGTACTCATTCTAATAGGAGCTGAGTGGAACGCAATTTCCTTCCTCCATTGCGAGGGAAGATTCAGTCCTAGATCCCCTACAGTTTTTTTTAGTGACTGTACCTGGGGGTTACCTGAACTGGCTTGGTCTTTATCTCGTGCTGCACCCACACACCTGGGAAGCCCCTGGAGGACTCCCTACCTCGGCACCGTGGGGAAACATCCCCAGCTGAGTTAGCTTTACTGAACAGAGCTCTGCAAATATCCCCCGAAATCAAATCACAGAAGAGAACGGCGTCACCTTCAACAGTCTATAAGCTGATGTCGCAGAGGTTGGAAGGAAGGATTATGGGGGAATGTCATGGTTTAAGATCACAGGCACGGGATTCAAATCCCGATTCTGCCATTTACTGACACGTGACTTGGTCAAGGGCTTCAGCATCTTGGTGCCTCTGTTTCTTCATCTATAAAATGGAGAAAAACAATAGTCCTGAATCCTCTTCTGAGGATTCCATGAGGTAATGTCATGTTTCCCATGCTGCTCTTACCAACATCATATCTTTGCATCATACCCATGTCTCACCTATGCAATTATTTATTTAATATTTTCCCTTACAATGAACTCACTTCCTATCTTACTTACTATAGCCTCATCCTAAAAGCTAAAATCCACAAAATCATGGTATAAATTTGCTAGCTGCTTTTTTCTATGACCTATCAAAACAAATATTTAATGAGTAAATTTTTTAAAAAATGGTGCCTTGATCTAATCATGAAAACACGTGGAACAAATTCACACAAAGTGGCACTGTAACTGACCAGTCATCTTCAAAAGTGTCAAGCCCATGGGAAACAAGGAAAGACTGACAAAGTGTCACAGATCAGAGGAGGCAGAGAGAAATCAGCGCCGAAAGCAATGTGGGATCCTGGAAGAGACACAGCACAGCAGCGGAGAAAGTGGTGCAATTTGAATAGGGTCTGTCGTTTAGTTAATATCATGCCATCGTCAATCTTCTGTTCTTGACAATTAGACTATGGTTATGTATGATATTAACATTGGGGAAACTAGGTCAGGGTATAAAGAAGCTTGTACCATATTGCAACTTTTCGGTGAATCTAAAATTACTTCAAAATAAAAATTTTTTAAAAAATGAGTATCAGTAAAGTGGTTGGTCCCCCTTTCCCCTCTCCTTGCCCCCTGGCAACCACTAATCTGCTTTCTGCCTCCATGGATTTGTCTATTCTGGATACTGCATATAAATGAAATCCTACAAGATGAGGCTTTTTGTGTCTGGTTTCTTTCACTCAGCATCACGCTTTTGAGGTTCATCCATGTTACAGCATAGATCAGCACTTCATTCCTCTCAGTGGCTGAGTAATATTCCATTACACAGATGGATAAGCCGCTTTTAGTTTATCCGCTCGTCCACTGACAGACATTTGGGTTGTTTCCACCCTTTGGCTATTGTGAATAGTGCTAGGAACACACATGGAAAAGTTTTTGTTTGAATACTTGTTTTCAATTCTTAAGAAGTACAAGGTTCCCTTGTGGGGTAAGGGAGATGTTTTGGAACTAGATAGAGGCAATAATCACACAACATTGGGAATGTACTAAATGCCACTTTAAAATGGTTAATTTTATGTTACGTGAATTTTACCTCAATGAAATAAAACAATAAAAAATGGGTCCCACCAGTGGAGTAACCACCATATTTTGGAAACCTGTGCTTATACAGGCCCAGGGCTTAGCATGGTACCTAGTCTGTAGCAAGTACATGAAGAACATTGGCTGGTGTTATTATTTATTATTTTGAGACTGGGTCTTGTTGTGTTGCCCAGGCTGGAGTGCAGTGGTGCGATCATAGCTAGTTGCAGTCTCGAACTCCTGGGCTCGAGGATCCTCCTGCCTCAGCCTTCTGAATAGCTGGGACTACAGGCATGAGCCATCACACTTGGTTAATTTTTTATTTTTTTGTAGAGATGGGGTCTTGCTATGTCACCTAGGCTGGCCTCGAACTCCTGAGCTCAAGCGATCCTCCCTCCTCAACCTCCCAAAGTGCTGGGTTTACAGACGTGAGCCACTGTGCCTGGCCGGCTGGTGTTATTACCATTGCCAGAGACACACAGACTCTCAGCTCCCACTTCAGAGTTTTTTCTACAGCATCATTGTCATTTCCACCAAGAAAGTTTCTCCAAGTTTAATCTACAACTCCCCTTGAAAGTCAGCAGTAAAATCTCAGGATTCCTGAGATGCTATCATTAGAAAACCTTGCTTTGAAATCTAAGAACGTTTTGCACTTTGATAAGACTTGCATGCCTGGCTGGCAGGGCACAGCGCGCCATTGTCATGGGACGATGTGTGATGTGCTCAGGGACAATGCAGAGTGGGCATTCAACAGGCACTTACTTGTTACCTGTTGACTGCACACCAAAACCATTTCAACAGATTATTCGAAGAGCCACACCTCCTCAATTAACTGGGTGCTTTATTTAGGACTCCACCCTACAATTTGCAGGCTAAGTTGCAATGCCCTGGCACTGTTCACTTGATTTTACAGTATCCACTCCCATTTTCTCAAAGTACCTTGGGTGTTTGAAATGAAAGCAAATGCCTGATTTACTTTGAGGATTTCATAAGGACCCTATAGAAAACTGAAGACACACCAGCATGTCCTGGATCCGGGAAGCAAAATGGAGACATTCCAGAACGTCCTAACTCAGGGAAACTTCTTTTTGCTCAGAGCTGATGAACCGGGATTGGTCTCACTCACCATTATTGGTGAGCTCTTCCTCTTTCCCCCCATCTGTGCTAGTTTTGCTCCATCCTTTGCCCCCAGATTCATTCTCCAAACTTATCTGGGCTTCCGAAGAGACTGACCTCTATGGACATCAAAAGGTCTCTTGGCCGGGCACGGTAGCTCAAACCTGTAATCCCAGCACTTTGGGAGGCCGAGGCTGGTGGATCATGAGGTCGGGAGATCGAGACCATCATGGCTAACACGGTGAAACTCCATCTCTACTAAACATACAAAAAAATTAGCCAGTTGTGGTGGTGGGCGCCTATAGTCCCAGCTACTCCGGATGCTGAGGCAGGAGAATGGCGTGAACCCGGGAGGCGGAGCCTGCAGTGAGCTGATATCATGCTACTGCACTCTAGCCTGGACGACCAAGTGAGACTCTGACAAAAAAAAAAAAAAAAAAAAAAAAAAAAAAGGTCTCTTGCTCTCTGGCATCTGATTGGGTTTGGCCAATGGGACGTGGAGACAGGAGATGAGGGAGAAGCAGAGAGAGGCCAGGTTATCTTTCTCTGCTCTCTCCCTCTCTTAGTGCTATAGTCTGGCAGGGTCTGCATTCCCTTCTGAGTATAGCTTCTACAGGGACCCTTCCCTTCGCCAGCAACCCCCGCTCCATTCCATGACCCAAAGGGCTTCAGTAACACTGTTGCCTCCCCCTGTTCCTTCAGGCCTGGAGTGGCAACTGCTGCCCTGGTTGCTAGTCCCTGAGTACTTCAGCACCCTCTTGTTGGTGCCTTAACCTGTGTCCATAAGCTGCTCCTTAATCAAATTATCTTGGAAGTCCCAGCTGCAGCTGCCTTCTGTTTCCTGCTTAGACCCTGACTGACAAATCTTCATCTCCATTGCCCCTTGGGTCGAGGGATGAGGAATATCAGGAGGAACATGGATAGTCAAGGGCGTGACATGTCTAAGCCAAGTCATCCTAATCACCAACCTCATCCTTGCCGAGAAACTGATGGAGTAGCCTGCATGTGCCAAGCATCTAATGGTCTCAATAATGCAGTGAAGTGGAATTATTCCTGTGTTTACAGAAGAGGAAAATGAGATTTAAAGAGAGATTAAATAACTTGCCAAGGTTACAGAGTGAATCAATGGCAGTGGTTGGATTTGGACCCAGCTTTGATGGGCTTCAGAATCCTGTCTCTTCTCCATCATCCAGAGGGGTCTAAAGTGTTCAAGAACCTGCTGGGCACAGTGACTCATGCCTGTAATCCCAGCACTTTGGGAGGCCCAGGCAGGCAGATTGCTCGAGCCCAGGAATTTGAAACCAGTCTGGGCAATGTGGTGAGACCCCGTTTCTACAAAAAATTAGCCAGGTGTGGTGGTGCACACCTGTAGTCCCAGCTACTCAGGAGGCTGAGGTGGGAGGATCACCTGAGCCAGGAAAGTTGAGGTTGTAGTGGGCTGTCATCACGACACAGCACTCCAGCCTGGGCGACAGAGTAAGACTCTGTCACAGAAGTAAATAAATAAATAAATAAATAAGTAAATAAGCAAATAAGTGTTCAAGAGCTGATGTCTGGAGGTGAGAGGCGTGGGCCTGGGAGAAAGCTCACTATCACTGAGAAGGAGGTCAGAGCTTCAGTTTTGCACAACCCTCTCAAGCTCAAGTGCATTCAGTCCATGAGCAAACCTCAAGCTCATTTCTCAGTCCCTCAAGAGGCCCTGAGCCTGTTCTGTTGCTGACAGAGGGAACTGTCGCCTGCTCACTGCTCAATGCCCCTGATGTAATGAGCACCGCCAAAGAGGGCTCGATTGGGATGCTAAACAGCCGTAAATGACATTGTCACCAGCCCTCATAAAGCTTGGTGACTCACAGCCCTAATTAAAATGCTGAGGGAAAAATGTAAAGAGAAACTGCCATGAAAAACAGTGACATTCTGCTAAATTGCAGGATTATTGCTTCCAGGAAAAAAGAGGGAGAGAGAGAGAGATGTGTGTGTTCATGTGTGCGTATATGCGTGTGCACATGCATTCATGTGTGGGAGGTGAGGAGATAGAAACGAGATGGCTAAATATTATTCTCCTAAGAAACTTGGAAAAATTTAACAACGAGGAAAGTTGAAAGCCATTCTTGTCTCCCAACTTTTTTATGATAAAGTATTTAAAGAGAAAATGTAAAAGAATGTTGTAAAAACACCCATAAACTTTCAACTTAATTCAACAGCTATTAGTATTTTCATATTTACCGACTTGTCTTTCTCTATCAGTCATCTATCTATCTATCTATCTATCTATCTATCTATCTATCTATCCATCCACCCACCCACCTATCTACTTACCTCTCTACCTACCTATCCATTTGTTCATCCATTCACATACCTATCTACCTACCTACGTACCTATCGTCTGTCTATGCATCTATCTATCTACCAATCCATCTACCTATCTATCTATCACCTGTTTTCTATCTATTCATCTACCTATGTATTTATCAATCATCTATCTACCTACTTATTATCTATCCTCTAGCTATTATCTATCTATCTACCTACCTACCTACCCAGTTCTCCATCTATTATCTATCTACCTACCTACTTACCTACCTTTAAAATGAATCATTTTAAAATAAGTTGCAGAATCATAATGTCTCCGCTCTAAATTCTTAAGCACATATGCCTTCAGCACAGAGATAGACTCCCACAAAACCCACAGTACCATTATTACACCTAAGAAAATTAACTACATACTGTACTTGCACAACTTCACCAAATACTCAGTTAAGGTTGTTTCCTAAACAATGACAACTCAAGTCATAAATCTCATCCCTGTTGGTTAGGAGAGAGAAGCAGACAAGCTGCTTCGCAGAAATAGGTGTCAAGGGTTCTCATGAGGAAAGAGTTTTAGCGTCATGGAGGCTGGCTCCCATTGTCAGAGTCACAAGATGAAGTACATGGTGCACAATGCTTGACTTAGATGTCAGTTTTGAACCAGAGAGGCAATCCTGATCATATCATATATTTTTTAAAAATAGCCCTCCTCTAAACTAAATCTCCACATTTTGGGCTGGGCTCATGCCTGTAATCCCAGCACTTTGGGATGCCGAGGCAGGAGGATCATTTGAGCCCAGGAGTTCAAGACCAGCCTGGGCAACATGGTGAGAATCCATCTCCATAAAAGCAAAACAAAACAACAATGAAAAAAAAAATGAAACAAACAAACAAACACCAAATCTCTACATTTCATCCAATGTCATCACCCATTTTAGCCAAAAAAAAAATGTGGCTCTCAATGACTTCTTGCTGTTTCTGAAATTCAACTGCATCCTCAAAAGCCCAATAAGATATCACTAGAAGGGAGATTCAGAAAGAAATATCATGCTTTCTGAAGGCAAGTCTTGAAGAAGGGACCCCCAAGAAATCCTAGACCTTGACGGCAGCTGGAAGCAAAATAATATTTATCTACATGTAGGAGTCTGGCATGTTTGTTAAAAAGATCATCAAAATCAATAAAAATATCAAGCCAAGAAACCCATCCAGTCCCATTATTTTATACCGTGCTTTGGGAGAAAGAAAGAGATTTCATTTCAGTGACTACCATGATATTAGACACAAAATGATAACTGAAGGTATTGCCAGCTAAGACATAACAAACAAGCACATAGATGCTATCAACTGTGTTCATTACCTGATTTCTGGCACGTGAACATGACTGGCTTTCATTTTTGTTACTGAATATTCCAGAGCTGATATACTGCTTCAAAAAAATTAGAGAGAAAAATATGCCCAAAATATGTCAGTTGTGATCGAGTACTATTCTGACTTAACCCCGAGGTTACATTTTTTTATGCTGAAAATTCCTGGAATGACATAGAGCCCAATGTGATCCATGTGGCTGTTTTAGTGACTAAATAGGATGGACTGCCCACATCATTTACCCACTACATCTAGTTATTGGTGAGTGGATGCCTCTTTTGGACACCATGAGCTACCTTGAGGGTAGGGACTCTGTCTTCCCTTTCTTTATGCAGAAGCCTCTCTTGTGGGGTCTGGCACAGAGCTGGGAGCTCAGGGTGTGTTTGTTAAATGAAGAAGTGGTTAACTTCACTCTCGTTTATGACAAGAAACACTTTAGCTGGGAAACAACGGCTGTACATGGATACTACCTAAAGCTGCATAAGCTTTTTGAATTCACAAGATTCCTTCTTCACTTCCAACTGGAAATGGGTTTCAGAAGGGCCCACCTTTTAAATCCTCATGGTAGTAAAATTTAGCTGTCAGGTTTTGAATAAAGAAGAGATTCTTGAGTACTATTTAATGCCAGTGGGCAAATGTTCCCAGCAGAAGCTGAGATGCTTTTCAGGGCACCTCTGAAAACCTGTAGGCTCCTGAAGCATCGTGGATGGTCAAAAAGTAAAGGCTTATCATTCCCAGGAAATCCCAGTCTTAGCAGGAAACAGAACATACAAATCAGAGGTGGGAAATGCCCAGGCTGGAAATGGGAACTTTGCCCCTTGCAAAGGGCTTCTGTATTTTCCACCTGAATAGGGCCACCTTTCTCTTGGGAAATGTCAGCAGAAATCATAAATGCAACTGCTGGATGACAATTGGGCCCATGTTGCTCTAGGTAAGGCAGAGGATGTTAAAGCTGTAAAGGTCTTTGAGGGAAGTTAGTCCTGGGGTTATAAACTAAAATGCCTTGAAGGGCCAGACAAGTGAATTAAACAATATTGAACGGTGAGGCTGGTGACCTAAAGGAAAAAAAAAAAAACTCTTCAAACAAAACCCAACGAAACAATGCCCCCCAAGCCAAACAAACAGAAAACAAAAAAACCCTCTGCTAAACTAACAGAACATATCTGCAGGTCTCCGACGGGAGATGCCCTTTAATTCCAACTCCATTTCACAGATAAGAAAACGGAGGCTGAGCAAGAGAAAGGGGCTCAGATTACACCAACTGGCTATCTTAAAAAATTAATTGATGAATTAATTTATTTATTTTCGAGGCAGGTTCTGGCTCTGTTACCCAGGATGGAGTGCAACAGCACAATCTCAGCTCACTGCAACCTCCGCCTCCTAGGCTCAAGCTATCCTCCCACCTCAGCCTGCTGAGTAGCTGGGACCACAGGTGCACGCCACTACACCTGGCTAATTCTTTTGTAGAGATGGAGTCTCACTCTGTTTCCCAGGCTGGGCTCGAACGCTGAGCTCAAACAATCCTCCTGTCTCAGTCTCCCAAAGTGTTGAGATTACAGGCATGAGCCACTGCGTCTGGCTGGCTAACTCTTTTTACGATTTCTTTTCTTTGTTATGATCACTGAGATGGGCCCAATGCTGCTTCCCTTCTAGAGTTACACACACACTATCCCATTAAATCCTCCTAACAACCCCCTGTAGTACTTATAATCTCCGCTGCATGAATGACATGCCGGAGAGTCAGAGATTTTAACTCTCACCCTGAGTCACAGAATCCACAAGTGCCCAAACTGGCCTCTCACGTTTCCTGAGATGATTCTCAGCGTGAGGCCCTGCCTTTCAACCAGGCTGCTGCTGGCCGTTTGGCACCGGGGACCCTATCCCTGAGAGGGTGCCACAAATCAGGCTACGGGCTTCGATGCCACCTCCTCTGAGAAGACCTTCCTGATTCCCTCAACCACCTGCCATGGGGGCTGCCACAGCACCTCACCTCCACCTCTCTTGCAGAAACTCCATGCCAGGTACAGGGCTTGTCTGTTGCTCACCGCTTAGCCAGACTGCAGGCTTCATTAGAGTGGGGCTCACACCACCTTTATCTGGGCACCTGCCCTTGGGGCCCAGCACTGGCCTTGCCATTTAACACGTATCATGACACATACGATAAATGTGCTGACGTCTGCTGCCAAACGGTCCACGGTAACTGCTGTTCATCCTTAGCATCATACGACTGTGCCAAGACCCACGTCCACTATACCCTGTTAACCATACTTGAATTAGAGACTTAGGGGCACTTTCTGTTGTACATCATTTTCATTTAAAAGATTCGAATGGGCTCAATTTTCCAGCATTGCCGGGTGCTGCTCATCATTCTTCTACCTTAAGAACAGGCATATGAGCAGCACAAACACATTTGCAAAGGCTAGGTGGAAGGCCAAAGGGCTGCTGAAATGAGCTCAAACCAATGGCTTTGGTGAAATCAATGGTAGTTAAACTGGGTTTATTAGCTCTGTGACTACTTCTTTGCAGAAGTTATACCTGATAGGTCACTTATAAAAGCAATTTTTCTAGACCTGGCATGGTGGCTCACACCTGTAATCCCAGCACTTAAGGAGGCCGAAGCAGGCAAACAGCTTGAGCCCAGGAGTTCGAGACTAGCCTGGGCAACGCGACAAAACCCTGTCTCTACCAAAAATAAAAAAATTAGCCAGGTGTGGTGGCACATGCCTATAGTCCCAGCTACTCGAGAGGCTGAGGAGAGATGATCAGTTGAGCCCAGGAGGTCGAAGTTCCAGTGAGCTGTGATCACACCACTACACTCCAGCCTGGGCAATAGAGAGAGAAAAAAAAAAAAAAAAAAAAAAAAAAAAGGAATATTCCCTCTGAAAGGGTAGATCAAATAGTGGGGCTAATGTCCAAGATTAGATGGGAACTCAGTGCTGACACCCAGCAAGGTCAAGGTGGGAGGAATTCTTTTCAGTCTCCTCTGAGCAGTTGGTCTAAGTTAGAATGACAATCAGAAAGATGAAATTAAAGTTCTTTAAACTCCGGCATTTACAGGGCTTGTACCAAAGGAAACATGAAGTTATCATCGGTGAGGACTGGACAACGAGTCAAGACACTGAAGTTCTATCCCAGCTTTGGCAGTAATGTGCTGTGTGACTTTCATCGAGTCACATGCCTTTCCTGGGCCTCAGTTTCCCAATTTGTACAAGGAGGGTGACAGACAAAAACTGAGGGTATTAGAATCTCCCGGAGCAGCCTTGTTAAAAATATAGATATTTCCAGTCTCCCCCAGGGATGCTGATTTGGTAGATTTAGGGTGGGATCTGGCATCTTTGCTTTTAACCGGTGACTTGCTGTATTCTGACACTAAAGGCCCACTGGGCTGATGTTTGGAATTTGCTGGATTAGATGATGTTTAAATATTATCATATATTAGAACAAGGAAAATGGTCATGTCTATAACTTATGTGGTGTTAACCATACAAACCCACACTGATCCGTGGCAGGGTGGCAGGAATCATGCCCTCCTGTTCAAACAATCCAGATTTAAAAGGGTCCTGAAATGCCAAATTCAACTTCTACAAATTCCGGTTTCTTTCTTTTTTTTTTTTTTTGAGATGGAGCTGCACTCTGTCGCCCAGGCTGGAGTGCAGTGGTGTGATCTCGGCTCACTGAAAGCTCCGCCTCCCAGGCTCACGCCATTCTCCTGCCTCAGCCTCCTGAGTAGCTGGGACTACAGGCGCCCGCCACCACGCCCGGAGAAGTTTTTGTATTTTTAGTGGAGATGGGGTTTCACCGTGTTAGCCAGGATGGTCTCGATCTTCTGACCTCGTGATCCGCCTGCCTCAGCCTCCCGAAGTGCTGGGATTACAGGCATGAGTCACCGCGCCCAGCCTACAAATTCCATTTTCTAATGGGAAAAAGCCCCAGTTCTCATGAGCACTGATTGTTGCCTGTGGCTCTTAACCACATTCCAAGCCCTGCACAGACCCACAGAACCTGAGTGACAGGCAACACACGAAGTCTTGTCACAAGACACCCCAAAACATCAGCAGACTGTGAGCGCAACAGGCACAGCCAAACCTGTCTGTGCTCACAATATGCAGGCAAATTGACCTCCCAATCTTCCTGCCTCCTGGGAAATCAGCAACCCTGCCAGCGAGGAAATTTCTGGACAACTGTCTGAGTGGTACCTTGGACAACTCTTTGCATCTTACTCACAGAGACCCACTGGGAGCAGCCTAACCTGTCACAATACCCCCGCCCTCTCACTCTTCTCCATGAGGTCCTTCCCCATGGAATACACAGGCTCCTGGGGACTGGCTTTGGCCATTTGGGAAAAATAAAGAGGAGACAGAAAGGGCAAAAAGCAGGCTGCTCTGAAAGCCATGATGACACTACTGGCCCCAAATGGCTCCATTTGTTTCGGATTGTAAGGCCTTCCTGCCTTACAATCACCAATCTTGGCATAACAGCATTGTTTCTAGAACACCTTTCACATACATAATCACAAAGTCTTCAAAACAGCCCCGTGTGGGAGTTACTGTTCTCATTTTACAGATAACAGAACTGAAGCTCAGAAAGATTAAGTGAACAATCTGAGGTCACACAGCCATGGAGTGAGCTAAGCTTGGCCTCAAGCTGAGGTCTTCACCAGGTGTCTCTACCACACTGCTCACTCTTTCTCTACATGATCCGGGACTCTGGGGAAAAAAATCACACAATTTGTGGAGACAAAGCCATGCCTCTGACCATAGGGATGGCTGGCCTCTGGCTGAGCAGATGTATCAGGAAATACAGCTATGTGTGCCAAGGTTCCGGTACATGTCAGACCGCGTAGGTGCCCAGATGCATGCAAAATGCCCCCAATTAAGAAGCCAAAAATTGGGGTTGAGGTCTTGGGTAGTGTCACTTACCAGCTAGGTGACTATGGGTAGGTAGCTTGGTTTGCCCCACCCCAATTTCCACAGCTGCAAAATGGAATTCAGATGGCTGCGCTGGCAACCTGAGAGTTGTTAAGAGGCTCCAGGTGAATAATATGTGTGACAGTGCCTTGGAGCTGTCAGTGACAGAGCTGTGCGTCCCTCAGGGCGCCTCTGAAATCCAGGCTAGTGGAAAGGGTCTGGGGCCGCTGTGGCGGTGCTGGTGGGACAGAGACCCCCCTCCTTCAGAGACCCGCCAAGGCTTCTCAAACCATCCGCTGAGATGCCTTGAGGGTGGAGAATGGACGCGACCCATGCGCACTTGGGGGGATTTATCTTCAGTTCTGAAGAAATAACGGGGGAAAATTCTACGCTCCAGAGAGCTGCGTCAGTGTTCCCTGGTGTGTTTATGAATTTCTTGCGTTTGCCCCGACCCCAATTAGCACTGAAGAAAGGGAGCGATTTTCCCTCATTCCTCTCGGTAGGAGCGGTCTAGGGGCTCCTTTCTGCTGTCTCCCAAGGTCCTGGGCCGCCAGAGGTGAGATGAGACGCCTAGAGGAGCGCTCGCCTGCACCGCACCCTTGCCTAGCGGCATCCCTAGGGACCCTCCCTCCGTGGTGGCCGTGCGCGCTTTTCTTAGGCCTAAGCGCAGGTTTGAGCTGGGTTATGGGAGTAGAAGGAAGAATTCCATGCGTCTTCCACAGGATTACCAGGTTAGAGATGGAGGCGAGGACAACCTTCTGCAGCCTGTAGTACCCTGTGGGGTAGACCCCCCAGTTCCTACTGGCGGGAAACCCTAGACCTGCGTGCGAGTCTCCCAGATCCGGTCCCAGAGCATTACAATAATGGTTAAAAAAAAAAAAAAAATCAGCAACACTTCCTGCGTTATGAACACTTACTCTGACTTCATATTCACATTTATGATTTTTTAAGGTCCTCACGACAGCCCCACGAAAAAGGTACTGTTTCTCCATTTTACAGATGAGAAACTGAGGCTGGGAAAGATGAAGAGACTTACCGAAGGTCACACAAGTAAAGAGTCGATCTAGGACCAGAACCCAGGGGAGTCACTGGAAAGGTTCCTGCCCTCCTCGGCTGCCTTCTCCGTGAGAGCTTTTCCTCTCTGGATGTCTACCCCAGACAGCCTGATGCGGAGCTTGGAGAGCCACGAGCTCTCTGGTCACCGTGCCCTGGGGGTGGGGGCGAGCGTCTGGCCTCCTCTGGGGTGCAGTCCCGAGAGAGCCCCTTCCGGGACCGCGGACGCAAGGTCCCTGAGTGGCCCTGGAAGTTAGATCTCCTGGGGACCCTGCCCCGACCCTTGGCCACCTGGAAGCAACCTCACCGAGCTCTGGTTCCACTGCTCAGCCCCGAACCGCGGCGGAGCGCGCCCCTCGGCCTCCCTAGAGCTTCCTTCGCGGGAGAGGCACAACTTTCCCAGGTTCTGGAGACGGCGCTCTTACACCCCAATCTCGCCCAGACCGAAGAAGTGAGAGGTGCGGGCGGCCCCGCCATGACCGCGGGAGGAGAGCGCAAGGAGGCTCCTCACAAAGTTGGAGGCCAGGCCGAGGCGATGTTCCGGGGAGCGGAGCCCTCCCAGCCTCGGGCCCCCAGCCGCGGACCGCTGGCGGTGCCAAAGACTCCGCCATTACCTGCGGCTCGCAGTTGCGATTCGGCCGCAGAGTCTGTCACAGAGGAAGGCGTAAAGTTGAGCTTGGGCAGGTACAACGGTCCCCAGGGACTGGCATCCCCCAGCCAGGGCTGCCCGCGGGAAGGTAGCGAGCGTGCCAAGGGCTCCGCCATTACCGCCAGCGCACAGCTCGGAGCCGAGCGCGCGGCTGGGGAGCGACTGGGGTCCTGCAAAGTTGGAGTCTGGGCGCATAGACCCCCGGACCGGAGCCCCCGGCCTGGGGCCGCCCGCTAGGAGGAAAATGAGGCCGCCCGAACCAAGTTGGGACGCGCAGCAAAGCCCGAGCCTTCCGCGCACACCAGGGACTCGGGCGGGAGCGGGGAGCCCTGGGGACCGAGAAGGGGCGCGGGACGCCTGGATCAGGAACTCACCTGCCGCCGAGCCAGGCAGCGCGGAGGCTGCCTCTTCGCGCTGCGCACCCGCCCGCCCGCCTGCCTCCTACTCCTCCTCTTCCTCCCGGGCGCCCGCAGCCGCCGCGCTCTGGGTTCCGAATCCTCCGAGTCCGCCGCCCCGCGCGGCTGGAGGGCGCCGGTTGCACCCACTCGCCTCCTGGTAGGAGCCGCGCGCGTCCCTCCCCTTCCCCTCCGCTTTGTGCCTCCAAGATCCCTCCCCACCCCCTCTCCCCTATCCCCCACTCCTCCCTTCTCTTGTCCCCTCCCCTTGCGTCCCCTCCCTCAGCCTCAGTGAACCTAAGTTCGGGACGGAGGCTGCGAGCTTCCCCGGCGCAGTGCTGGGCGCCCCGCACGCGCCCCTGGCTCACCCCGTCCACTCGGCCGCTGCTCGCTGCCCGGCCGCCCCTCCGGGGAGCCGCGGCGCTAAGTAGCTCCTCACCCAGCCGCTGGGAACGCGGCATAAATATGTAGGGACTGAGCCGTGAGCTCAGCGAGGGTCGTGAGGGAGAATTTATTTCTTAATGTCCCTCCTTTATCCTATCATCGCTGAAACGAATTAGTAGTGACGTCCAACCCTACTGGTTTATGGGTGTGGGGAGGGAGACGTCGCAACCCTCATTAAAAGAGCCGCTCTGGGCTCCAAAGCATACATCTTTTATATAACCTAATTTCCATTTTTTTTTTTCTATCAGGAAACACACACACACACACACAACGACAATTTCTGGGAGCCTGGAGAGGGCTGAATGTAGTAGCCACGCAGGGGAGGGCAGGCCTATTTGGGCAGAGAAGGCCCCATGGGAGGCAGGGATGGTTATTTCTGCCTCTACATCAGTGTTGGGATAGCATTCCTTAATGGGACAGTGGAACACACAGTCCCCCAGGTTGGGCAGTGCTGGGAGCCCCTCCCGGGAGCCCGCAGAGTCGCAGCCTGGGTTCTGGCCTTGGCTCTTGGGTGGACAGACGGAGAAAGGCAGCCTGTTCAGGAAATGTTGCCTGGTTCTGGTCTTTTCTGGAGCCGCACTCAGGCCTGGCATCTGGGGAGGAGGAAGGATGGAGGGTACATGCTCATTTGTGGCCTGGGAGCGCCACAGGTGTGGAGAGGCCAAGGTCTGGGCTGGAGGAGGAGAACACACAGAGGACGCAGCTTCCCTTCCTTTCTTAGGGGCCCTAACATATGGGTAACCATATAAACCCGACTCAAAAGCTGTCTTTTCCTGGGCAGATTGCAAAGGATTTTGCATCTCCCGGTGGCTGTTGCTGCTGCTCACACAGTCTTGGGAAAACGGGAGAAAATCAAGGAAAGAGAGGACACACACACACACACACACACACACACACACTTGGCACCTGGCTCTGGGTGATTTGATCTTTTCTTCCTCCCCAGCCTTGCCAAGTGGAGCAAACCCACTCAGGCTTCGAGTTGCACAGAGAAGAGGCAAAGAGGAAAACCACCACCCCCTTTGTCACTAATAAATGCTTTTCAGATGTCTTGCACATCCAGCAGGGGAGGGGGGTGTGACTTAGGGGGCAGGAAGAGGGGTGTGGGGGATGAGGAGGGGAGGAAGGAATAAAGAATAAGCTGATGAGGGTGCATGGAGGTCTATGCTGTCTTCCACACACTGGAAGGAGGCCTGGAGAAATGCCGCCAGCCCCAGAGCTCTGCCGCTTCCTGACTGCCACAAGGGCAAGTTTCGGAGCCTGTTTCCTGAGCCGTGGAAGGGCCTGGGGATGTCGTGAGGATATACACAATGAGATGATGTTGGTGAAGCCCTTGACATAGTGCTAGACATGTAGTAAATGCTCAGGAAACAGTTTCCAACAATAATGATGATTTTGATGATGATGAGAGTAAGAACAGTGGCACACAGGCTGGATGGGGGGCGGGTCCCAGAAAATGGAGGCTGGAGCTGAGTCCTTGCAGTCTGGTCCCCTCCTGTCTTGGGTCCAGCGTCCCTTGCCTGAACCGTTTCAAAGTTGAGTGCTGGGTTTCAGTGGTGTCATTCTCAGAACGCTGCGCCCTCAATTACCATGGCAACTGGGGAAAATCAGGAAGCCAGGGGAAGGGAAGCTGCTCTTCCACTGGCCTGGCGGTTCACCTGCTCAAAACAGAGTCCACGTCTGCCTGTGTGTGGGTCGAGGCCAAAAGAAGCTCAGAGCAGGGGCACTTCCCCTCTGGGAGCACAGGCTGTTTTGAAATTGGGGAGAAGGGTGGCTGGGAGGGAATGCACGGCCACGAGGTGGTGGAGATAGTGGCGTCAGGGCCAAGGCTGGCTGTGCCTGCAGAAGGCAGAGTTGGCTGGATTTGGGGAGAGGGGGACAGAAACCCCACTCCCCTCAGTTCTCTCCTCACTTCCAGGTGCCTTGGTGCAATTAAAAGCAAAGCCTTAGAATGTAGCTCTTGAGACAGAGATCTGGGAAGACAGAGCCTCAGAGCCCATGGGTGGAGCCAGGGACCATGAGGGGCCCTCTGTGTGTGTGTGTAGATGAGAGAGGAAAACAGACACACACACACACACAGAGAGAGTCAGAGAAGAGAGAGAGGCAGACAGATTGGCAGAGAGAGGTATATAGACAGAGAGAGAGACAGAGACAGCAGAGACTGGCAGAGACAGTGAGAGACAGATAAGAACAGACAGAAAGACTGGCAGAGAGAGAGAGATTGGCAGAGATGGAGATAGAAAAAGCACACAGAAAAAGAGAGACAGAAAGATTGACAGGAAGACAGAGACATCTTGGCAGAGACAGAGAGAAAGAGAAAACACAGGGAGACAGAGATTGGCAGAAAGAGTAAGAGAAGAGAGAGGCAGAGGGATTTGCAGAGAGAGAGAGACAGAGACAGACAGATTGGCAGAGACAGAAAGAAAAAATACACAGAGAGATATATTGGCAGAGAGAAAAAGAGAGACAGAGTAAGAGAGAGGCAGAGATTGACAGAGAGACTGGCAGAGAGAGAGAGAGACTGGCAGAGACAGGAAAGAAAGACGGAGATACAGAGAAAGATGGACAGTGACAGAGCCAGACTTCCCTTCCCTCCCTCTGGTGGTTTCCCTAGGATTAACGGGAACTAGGGACACTAGTTGCGGTGGTAAAGACAACAATGGCCATCTTCTATTGAGCGCTTCTCATTTCGCTGGTTTTGAGCCAAGCATTTAATAGGTATATCTCACTGAACCATCAGAAAAATGGTAAGAGATGACTCCCTTTCTTATTCCCATTTTACAGAGGGAGAAAATAGAGGCTCTGGGGGCTGAGTGACTTGCTGCAGGTCACCCAGGTAATCGGTGGTAAAGCGGATATTAGAACTCGGGACCCCAAAGTGGGACTTTTCCTGCCTCCTCGCCTCTGTCTTGTGGAGAAAGAGGGAGATTGAGGATGTTGGAGCCATCCGGGGAGTGTCTCAGGTTTGGGGAGAGTGGCTCCTGGTGTCTGGGGACCGCTACCACGTGAGTACTGGGCATTGTCTCCAGAGATCCCCAGCAAGTGGAGGGAAGAGACTTTTACCGCCAACCAGGTGGCCTTGGGATAATGCACAGTGACAGTCCCCCAAATGCCCCTCGGGTGTAGTGCCTTGGAAGCTGCTCTGGGCTGTCACAATAACCTGATTCCACCAGGACCCCTTTGGGGTTCAGGGGAAGATGAGGGTTATGCCACCCTTCTCTTGAGCTATTGGAAGATCGAACCAGCTGAGACCCGTCCTGGCATCAGCACAGGGCAGGCACTTCATAAATGGTCACCATGATAACAATTATTCTTGGCCTTTCTCTCAGGACCACACGCCTCAACCCGTGCGTGGATGGTGGATGGGTGAAAAGGGTGTCCCTTCCCCCCACCTCCCAGCCACTCTGGATCCTCACTGGTGCCCACCCCTTAGTGCAGAGGTGGACCCCAGGGGAGTGGAGTGCTCTGGTGGAGCCCTGGGCAGGAGGAGGAAGGGAAGAGGCTGGTCTCACTGATGTGGCTGTCACCGAGGGGGTAATACATTATCCAGGGCTAATGAAAACATAATTATCTTCCTTTGGCTGCAGAGAGGGGCTAATTTAATAGGCTGCGATCGAAAGGCATCTGCTGAATTCACCCAGCGGTGAAAACACTTGAAGAGCTCCAGTGGGGGAAATGGACGGAGTGCGGCTGGCCGGGTCCGGCAGCTGTGTCCAGGTAGCAGCTCCCCTGGGGAGAAGGGGGTTCCTGGGGCTGCAGCAGAGGGGATGTGGCTGCTGGTAGGCGTCCTATGCACAAACAGACCTGGGCTTCTTTCTTGCCATGAGTTCTCGGGCCAGTATTTCCCTTTCTCACCCTCACCTTCCTCATCTGTAAAATGGACGTTAATCCTACCTTCCTGACATTGACTGGGAGGAGCGGATGAATGATATGAGAGAGAGCCTGGCACATTCTAAGTAAGTGTTTCATGAAATTTTCACCCCTCTTTCACTTCCTGGGCTGGCTGTACTTGGCCTTCAAGTCTTAGCGTGAACTCCCCCTCCTGGGAGCAGCCCCAAGCGCTCCACATGTCCCACTTCAGAACATACAAGTTCTGTGGTTTACTCATTCAATGCCCTCACGAAGGCGGGGTGATCTGTCTCATCTGTTACTCCAAGGCAGGGATTCTCAAAGCGTGTTCCCTGAATGATGAGATCAGCATCACCTGAGAACTTGTTAGTGATGCTGATTCCAGGGCCCCACCTCAGACCACCCGAATTAGACACTCAGGATGGGGCCCCGCAGTCTGCATTTTAAACAAGCCAGCCAGGTAATTCTGATGCTTGCTCAAGTTTGAGAACCTCTGTTCCCACCAAAAACCGAACAAATGTTTGTTTAAATAAGTAGAAGAATTTGCTGTTAAGCTGGGGTTCAGCTATGTGATGACAATAAGTCTCCCTTATTAGATGCCAACTGTATACCCAGCCCTGTGCATTATCCCCTTGAACCCACCAAGCCACCCCTTTACCCGTTACTCACCATTTCCCGCACTACTTCATCCCCAAGAAACACCCCTTGGTCTGCCTCATTGTTCTGCCTTGCTGGCCTGTTGGAGGTGTTGGAAGACCCGTGGGGTGCCACCTCTGTGTCCTTCCTGTTCCCATGGTGCGCAGGTCCCCTCCCGCCCTTAAGCAGCCCCGTCCACCCAGGGCTTCTGATTCTGGAAAGGAAGTTAGCTTTTGACCCTTTCTCTGGGTATTTGGCTGGGAAAGTGATTTGGACCTGCTTGTTGTGAAGGATGGCACCCATTGGTCAGTTTTGCAGTTAGAGTAAGGAAGGGCCCTTGGAGATGGCTGCCTCCAACCTAGCATTTTACACTAGGGAGGCCATCCCGGAGCAGCAGCCTGTCAGTGACAGATCGGTTTCCTGTCCTAACTCCCAGTTCAGGATGTGGGGTCTGAGACTCCTAAGAGCAAAGTGGGTGTCACTAAAGTGGCCCTGGGGGCATGCTTCTGTAGGACCCAGGAACAATGAGCAGCGAACAGGGTTGCCTGAGAGCCCAAAACCCCCAGGAGAGGTAGGAGCGTTACAGTTCCTGGGCATGTCAAAACCTCCTACAGGTATTTGCAGGACTCTGGCAGAGAAGAAAGAGGGAAGAGCCCTTTAAGGCTTAAGGAGGCAGTCTGAGCATTAAAAACACTAGATTTGTGGCTGGAACACCTGCTTTCCAGACCTGACACTTCCACCAACGTGCTATGTGAGCTCAAGGAAACTCCTTGGCATCTCTGGGTCTCAGAAGATCTTAATCTGAAGATGGCCAAGTCCCTGGAATTATATGCAAAACCAATTGCAAGTGCGTTTTGCTGGGGTGGAAGGTTCACAAGTGTGCAGCGGCTTTTTAAAGGGTGTGAGACCTTGGAAAGGTTAAAAGCAATTTCTTGCCGGAGAACCGGCTGGCAAATTTGCAGATGCCTGTAGCTCTCTGCAGCCCGTTTGGCAAAGATGCAGTTTCCAGAATGACCAACAGATGGCGCGCTAAACCTTCGCTGTAGCCTTCCTGTTTTCCCGGAGACCAGTCAGGTAGTCCATGGCTTCCTAAACTCAGCTTTCAGGACTAGAACCTAGGTCCCCGCTAAGCTGGGCTGACCTGGGTGGGTTGAAAATCCTGGATCACCCCAGAAACTGTCTGCATCTCCTGGTTCCCAGCATTTGTCCACATAGAGAAGGCACTAAAAAGAATGTGAGGGTATAGGCAGGACACGGGGTGGGGGTTGCAAGCATACCAGAGGACCAAGTAAAACATTAAGAGGAGTCCTAAGTTTGCTCTTCATACCCTCAATTTAGTCCTTCAGTTCTTCCCTTCACCCACATTACAGAATTCCCTGGTCGTCTCGCCCCAATTAAAGGCAACACATTGCAAAAATTCTCTAAGCCTGGAATTCTGATGGTCTAAATTGCACTGGGGTATGAAGGGCTGGTCAAAGTATTTGCATTTTGAAGGCACTGTTAGGGAGAACCCAGTGCTAATGGGGGGTTGCGAATGTACATACTTCCAGGGAGCATGAAGTGGGCTGGGTAGGAGACACATCAGGGAGTAGTGGAGCCTGTGGCTAACTGGAGCACATGCGCCTCCTAAAGGCATTCACATTCAGATGTTTCCAAAGTAGCGTTCTGCCCAACTAAATCACTTGGGCCAATAGTGTAAGAGCTCTGACCAAGGAAATGGTTTTCAGCCTGGTTAGTGGAGCTGTTTGAGCGGCAAAGGAGGTCTTAATCAGAATGTAAAATAGTGGCTCCCAAACTCTCAGATGTGTAAGAATTCACTGAGAAGGGGAACACCAACTTCTTGACCCTGCCTCCAAAGATTAGGAGTCTAGATCTGGGGTGGTACCCAAAAGGCTGTATTTTTAATAAGCTCTCAAGGGGAAACTGAGGCAGGTTGTCTTCTGGTTCTAAGTCGGCTACCTTGTACTGGTAAGGCCACCCCAGTGTGCTGGGCTGGGTCCTTACCCTTGCTCAGCAGATAACTGGAGTTCAATGACAGAGCTTCTCATCACCAATGACATCCCCTCAAAATGAAAGCATCCCCTCAAAAAGAAAGATCTCTTACAATTCTGCCCCACCCCCCACCATACCACAGACGTGCAAAAAAGATGACATGGGTTGACTTATTTCTAAGAATTAAGCAAATTCGGAGACCAGTCCCTAGGGGAGGATAGTGGGGAGGTGGTTGAAAGAGGAAGAGGTTAAATTCCAGCTCAGTGTTCTGGAAATCTCCCAAACCAGGGCCAGGGTACCTGACTTCTTTGACTCTATCGTCCATCTGCTGTGTGACCTTGGGCAAGTACCATTCCCCCTCTGGGCCTTAACTTCACCATGTATAAAATTAAAGAGTGGTAGACTGGAGCATAGCTTCCTCCTCTGTTCTAGGACCACCTTGGGCTCTCCAGTAGTGTCTTGGGGTCTCCCTGTCATGTAGGTCAAAGGGGAAGGTTGGGGAGCTGAGCTCTGAGCTCACTCAGACCTGTTCTGTTTTTAGTCTGTCTGTGTATCTGGCTTCCTCATTCAGCTTTCATTGAGAGCTACTGGCCTGGCATCTTCTAGTATACATGTAATCATTCACTTCCCCCTCTTTCTGGTGGTCCACATGCCTGGCACTATGTCAGGGGACTGGGGCAACCAAGACCCCCAGGCAGGCTTCTGGCTCATGAAGTGTTCAGTGCCAATGAGAAAGTCAGATGAGCTCGTAGTCGATAGGCCGTAACAACCAAGCCTGCTGGCGTACTGACGCTTTGCAGCCTACACTGCCCAGAACCATGGAAAGGGATCCTGCTGGCCTCACCCTGACTTTTAAAGCCTTAATGAGAGAACCCACTTTCTTCTCCACAGCCTGACAGCCTAGAGCTCTGTTAGCTTCATATGCTTTGACATTTGATTTATTCAAACAGACATGCGAGCAAACTGTCTTAGACTCTTCTCTAATTGTGTGGAAGAGGGGAGGGCACAATGATATGGTGTGATGTAAAAGCTTTGGAGTCAGTCTTGGGCTTTGCTACTTCCTAACTGTGCAATCTTAGGCAAGTTAATTACCCTTTCAGAGCCTCAGCTTTCTCATCTGGCAGAACTGGGGAAAATGATAATCCCTACTTCATAGGATTGTGCTGATTAAATGAGATAGTGGATTGGAAGCCCTTAGCACAGTATTTGGCACATAGTACATGCACAACAAATGGTAGCTCCTTCTCCTCCTATTATTACTAACGTGACGGTCCTGCCTCTGTTTTGAGATTAGGAGCCCTTTGAGGGGTAGGAGCCATGTCCGAATCTATTCTGACACTCTCTAGTATGCCTAGCAGTTTGCCAGTACACCCCGGGCATTCAACTACTGAATTCAATTGCATGGAGGAATTAGGACAATTTCTCTAGACCAGTGGCTCTCGAAGTGTTTTTCCCAGACCAGCATCACCTGGGAACTTGCTA
Source organism: Piliocolobus tephrosceles (assembly GCF_002776525.5). Classification (NCBI taxonomy): domain Eukaryota; kingdom Metazoa; phylum Chordata; class Mammalia; order Primates; family Cercopithecidae; genus Piliocolobus; species Piliocolobus tephrosceles. The sequence goes on from NC_045443.1 coordinate 115,055,922, forward strand.
GAAATGCAAATGTTATGAATCCACTCTAGACCTAGTGAATCAGCAACCCTGGGCGTGGGGCCTGGCAATCTGCATTTGGAGAAGACTCCAGTGATTCTGGTGCACTTTCAAATTTGAGAATCAGTTATCTATATCAATAATTTTCAAACTTGTTTTTAGCTGGGGCATTAAAAAATATTCTAATGGGATTGTATGCAGAAGCCAGTATATAAAATAGGTGAAAGGGGGACTATTGCAGAATCATGAAGCAAGGGGCAAGATTCTTGACTGCGCTATCCTCCTCCAGGGAGCCCCTGGAGCACTTAGGACTTCCAGGAACAAAACTTAAAAAGCATTTCCTTACAATTTTTCATCCTCCTACTCATCTCATCTACCCACCTATCCATTCAGCCACCCACTGACCCATCCATCCATCCATCCATCCATCCATCCATCCATCCATCCATCCATCCATCCATATCTGTTGGGAGATTATGTGTCTCTTGCACTTCTGTCTTACCAGCAGAGGTACTGATTGCCTTTTCTTCAGACTATCCTTTTAAGGATGCTTATATAGAGAACAGCTTTGGAAGACAGAAATAATGTTTCAATTCAGAGCAAAGGGCAGGCATGTGTACTATCCAGTATGATAAATATACTATCTCAGGAAAAGGGGGCAGGTTTGTCCAGTATACAGGATGGGGTTTCCTCTCTTGTAATCCAATCCATGTCACCTAATCCTCTTTCTGTTGGGGATTGAGGAAGTGGCACAAATGCTGATACTCTGGTTATTACTATTGCTGTGAGTAATAAAATCCTATGTCTCTGACCCAGGAATCTCATGTCTTCTGCCAACATCCATAAAACTCGGCAGCTAAATTGTTGGCTTGCATGTAGAGTAAAGCCTCCAGTCCTTCACTGTTCTTGACACTAGTCAGCCTCCCCCGCATCACCCTTTTGTTGTTTCAGCATAGTGTGTTGGCTACTCCATGGCATGGAAAAGAAAATCATGTCCTAGCCTCAGAGGGCTTGCAGTTGGCTTGTCAAGGTGAAAGATAGAGACCCACTGATCACTCTAGCCATGCTGTCAGGCAGAAAGTGGGAGTTTTTTGGAAGAATGAGAAGTCTGGACTTGGGAGACAGCAGAATGTCCAGAGGAGGACACATCTCTGGAGTCCACAGGGAAGGACTGAGGAGTCCACAGGGAAGGTCTCTGGACAGGACAACAGCATTCTTCTGCACCTTTCTCTGACCCTGCACTGCTATGTGTTCACTCTCATCTGTCTCTGCTTCTCTGTCTGAGCACTCTTTGGAGCAGAGACCCCATTTTCTTCATCTCTTGGGCCCCAGAACTCTACCCAGTAGTGTTTGGCACACACTAGGTGTTTAGCACACACTAGGTGTTTAGCAAAGGTTTGCTGACTCACAGGAAGAATTTCAGGTAATATTAATGATGACGATAAAAGAAATATGATGATCAGAAATACTTAGTAGCCCTTTAGCACTCACTATATGCCAGGCAAGGTCCTAAGCTCTCACCCACATGGGAAGTGTTATATTCATATATTGGTATATTCACTGTCACATACTTGGTGAATGATATATTAGTGTGTTAGTTCTCACCCACTTAATGACTGGCAGAGCCAGGATTTGAACCCAGGAAGACTGACTGCAGGGTCTGTGCACTTAAATGCTACACAACGATTGCTGAAGTTGAAGAGGCAATGATTAGAAGGGGCAGCTTGGGACACAGGAAGATGGGGTAGCAACTAAAAAATAAGCTAAGCATCACTTCACCGAGATCACCACGGTTACCATTTCTTGAGCACTTACTATAGGCCACACTAATCTTCCTTATTCTTCATAGCCACCCTATTAGTTGGGTATTATTGGCCTGTTTTGGGGGGAAACTAAGGCATAGAGAGGTAGAATTACTTGCTCAAGGATACCTGGCTAAGCAGTGGCAGCTGCAGAATTGGAGCTCAGGTTGGCTGGGCTCCAGAGCCCAGTAATCTTAAGGGGGAAAGTCTGGTTGAGGTGAAGCCCTAGAGGGTTGGGGTGACCTTAAGGCAAGGGGTTCTATTGACTGGACTTTGAGGCAAGGTTAAGCTGACCTAGGTCTGGAGCCAAAGAGAAGAAAATGAGAAAAATGGGTGCCCTTCTTAAACTTTCCAGCCCAGGGTGTCCACATCACTGTTGTATCCAACGGATCAATGTTATGAAAAGAGAGAGAGGGTGGGCACTGAAGCCAGGCAAGACTCAGCCCAAATCCAGCCTCTGCTTCCTGTTAGCTGTGTGACCTTGGGCAAGTCACCTAACGTCTCTGAGCCCCAGAATCTACCTGCCTGTCAAAAACCTTGAAAATCACGTGAACTAACAGCTCCAAGGTGCCTAGTATGTACTAGGCACCCAACCAATGTCCATTCCTGTATTTATTCAATAAATATTTACTGAAGCACCTTCTGGTGGTACCCCACCCATATCACCTTGACACCTACCATTCCCATGCATGCTGATCTAGCTGCCAGCTGTCAGCATCTGCAACTCTTTTGCTAAAAAAATGTCAGGGAATTCATACCCACCCACTCCCCGCCTCACCCAGGAACACTTAACCAATGATTGACAAGATTTGGGGTACAAATACCTGAATACTTCCTTGCCCCTTGATATGGTTTGGCTCAGTGTCCCTACCCAAATCTCACCTTGAAGTGTAATAGTCCCCACATGTCATGGGAGGGACCCAGTGGGAAGTAACTGAATCATGGGGGTGGGTCTTTTCCGTGCTGTTTTCATGACAATAAATAAGTCTCATGAGATCTGATGGTTTTATAGCGGGGAGTTCCTCTGCACAAGCTCTGTCTTGCATGCTGCCATGTAAGACATGACTTTGCTTCTCATTCGCCTTCTGCCATGATTGTGAGGCTTCCCTAGCCATCTATAACTGTGAGTCAATTAAACCTCTTTTCTTTATAGATTACCCAGTCTTGGGTATGTCTTTATTAGCAGCATAAGGACAGACTAATACACCCCTTGAGTGGACTAACTCTGAGATGTGTTTTCTACATTGGTTCCCATGCCTGATAATTCATCCTTCATTGGCTCCTTGCCTTCTCTGTCTCATTTCTCCATTCTCCTATCTGTGTTTCCTGAGATCACCTCCCAGAGAAATTCCTTGCATCCCAACCCTTGTCTTAGAATTGGCTTCTGGAGGACTGAAACAAAAATGAAGCTAAGACATGTACTAAACTCCTATCATATACCACCCACTGAACTCCATTTTGTGCCTGGATTAACCAGACAGATACAGTCCCTGCTGTCAGGATGCGAAGACTCAGGCTATCAGAAGAATCAATTACTAAATGAAGAAACTCATAAAGGATTAACTGCAGGCTGGGCACGGTGACTCATGTCTGTAATCCCAGCACTTTGGGAGGCCAAGGCGAGAGGATCACTTGAGGTCAGTTGTTCGAGACCAGTCTGGCCAACATGGCGAAACCTCATCTCTACTAAAAATACAAAAATTAACTGGGTGTGGTGGCTTGCGCCTGTAATCCCAGTTACTCAGGAGGCTGAAGCAAGAGGATCGCTTGAATCTGGGAGGTGGAAGTTGCAGTGAGCTGAGATCACACTACTGCATTCCAGCCTCGGTGACAGAGTGAGACTCCATCTCAAACAAGAAAAAAAAAAAAAAAAAAAAAAAAAAAAAAAAAAATTAACTGCAGGATATGAGGCCCCTTTTCTTCCCTTTTTCTGCCTCTCAGAGAATGTTAAGGCCCCGTCTTAGGATGCATCTGATTCTTTCCAGAATTGTAATAACTTTTCATGCCTTTTCTTGACCACTCAATGAATAAGTATTTTGAAGCCAGAATCATGTCTCATTGTTCATATTTTTTTTTTTCCCTGCAAAATGCCTGGTCCATCGCTTTGTGTTCATTCATATGATAAATATTTATTGAGCACGACTGTATGTCCTAGGCCCTGAGGGGAATACACTGAGCTAACAGAAGTGGCCCCAGCCTTCATGAAGTTGATATTCTAGCTAGGGAAGCAGAACATATACAAGTAAAGACATCAATAATATAAAAGTTCACCAGTAAACAGATAATATGATGTCAAATGATGATGAGGACTCTGGCAAAAACACCAGGACAAAGGGGCCAAGAGGGGACTGGGCTGGAGCCAATTTTAGATAATGTGGCAGGCCCCTTGGAGGATGTGCATACAGTTGGTGCTCCATAAAGTGTTGTTAAATACAGAAAGTATCATCTTTAACTATCCAGCCAGTGAATAATATGACAGATGAGGATAACACCGTTGATATAAAAGGGAAAAGGGGCCAGATGCAGTGGTTTATGCCTGTAATCCCAGCACTTTGGGAGGCTGAGGTGGGCGGGTCACTTGAGGCCAGGAGTTCGAGACCAGCCTGGCCAATGTGGTGAAACACCATCTCTACTAAAAATACAAAAAGATTAGCCAGGCTTGATGGAGCACGCCAGTAGTCCCAGCTAGTTGGGAGGCTGAGGCACAAAAATCACTCAAACCCAGGAGGCAGAGGTTACAGTGAGCTGAGATGGTGCCACTATACTCCAGCCTGGGCGACAGAGAGAGACTCTGTAGATAGATAGATAGATAGATAGATAGATAGATAGATAGATAGATAGATAAATAAATAAATAAGAAAAGACCATGTAGAATTTTCCAGTCATTCAGAAATCTGTTGGGTCTCCAGTGCACACAGTTTTTGTGCCAATTAACACCACCAGAGGAAGGCAGCATTGATAATTGATCAGTACTAGTAGGAGAGCTGTCAGAATCAACGAAGGGGCCATCTGAGGTGTCAGGAAACCACAGGTGCTGGTAAAAACAGAGTCTGCAACAGATTCTGCAGTAAGTCTCATGACTGAGAAGTGGCTCAGGCCAGCAACAGCTGATACTTCATGTCTGCCTCTTCTGCTGTAGGCTTCATGCTAAGTACCGTATGAGGGACACACCATTAAGGCTCTGATAACCCTGTTAGGCAGCTACTATTATAACCCTGTTTACCAGGGGATGAGGAGATTAGTAACTTGCTCAACATCACACAGTGACCATGTAGTGTGTTCAGGACCATGATGGAGAATGGTGGTGAGGGAGGCACAGAGGAGGCATGCCTACCCAGCCTGGGGCAAATCAACACCTACCTCCTGGGCATAACTTCTGAGCTGAAGGCTGGAGAAGGATTGGGGTTGGCCCAGGGAAGGTGAGCAGGGAGGAGGGAAAGGAACTCATTCTAGAGAAATGCAAAGATCTGGAAGTGTTGGCACTTTTAGAAACCCCCAGGAGCTTATATTTTGCTGAAGGTGAAATTAACTCCTTGTCCAAGAGTTTGCACAGCTCAGGGCTTGGCTGGATGAAAGTCACGTTTCTGGAGCCATAGTGTAGTCCTAGGCTTCCCCATACCCCAGAGAAATGCTGTGTGGAGGGCGTGGGCATCTCCCAGGTGATTCTCTGTTCCTTCTTTGGGCAAGGTTAGCCTTGTGCCCATCTCCCTGGGCCAACAGAGTGGAAGATCTTTGGGGTCAGTGACTGGGCTACCATCATTCTGGCAGCTAGAGGGGTCTTTATATCAGCTTATGGGATTGGCTTGGATCCCTGGGTTATTGGGGGCCTTGGAGTCAACAGCTGTGGTGGGCTAAGGGTGGCTGCAGGGTCTGACACATTTTTTAGCACATGCTGATGCTGATGCTGGCATCTAGAGCACCTCAACCTCCACCGAGGGCTGCAGCCTCTCACCCAAGCTTACCAACAGGGCTCTGAGCTGTGGTTAGCAACTTAATTAACTATCACACATATAAAGTCCCAAAGGCTCTGACCCCATCTTTCCTTCTCTATAATCACTCTGTAGTGTGAGCCACCATCTTCCTCACCTGGGCCATGCTACCAGCCCCAACAGGCTTCCCTGATCCCTACAATCCAATCTCCTAGCCCAAGTCAGCAAGATCTTTCCAAAGTGCAAATCTGACCATGCCATCTCCAGATCTGGAAGTACTTCAGAGTCCCCAGTGACCTCTAGATAAAGCCCAGATTCTTTAACATCCCTTGGTTCATTTATTCTTCCAACCCGCAAAAGATGATTGAGTACCAATACATGACCCTTATTAGGTTTGATGAGGCATTCGCTTCTCAACTGACTTCGTTTCATGTTCTTTTTGGTAGGAAAGAGCCTAGTGAGAACATTTCTTATTTTCTCAGCCTCAGCATTTGCATCCCTTCTGCAGCTGCACCCTAACTTTCTTTGGGGTGCCCCCACCCTCCTTCACTCAGTCTTGGGACTCTGGTTCCTGTACCTGAGGCTCAATTTTTCGGCTTTTCCTCAACGTCTTGGTGCTACCTCAAATTCCTCCAATACACTTCTTCCTCCCTTTGCTGGAATTTTGCCAGAGTCAGTTTATGGTGCTTGAAACCAAATAAATCCTAATGAATGGGTCCACCTCTCATCTTTCAGCCTGGAAGGGGCATGGGCAATTGTTGGTTTGCCCCTCCAGGTTAATTCACTATACTTCTGCACTATGCTAGGTGCCCTTGAAGGCTGACCCAATGCACAGACCTCTCTTCCAGTTGGATTCAGTCAATAGAACACGTTGGTGGGATAATGGGGGGTGGGAGGAGAGTAAGGTTGGGTTTATTCCCTCTTGGGTTAGAAAGAGCCGTGGCTGCCCTGGGCTAGAAAGAGCAGTGGCTCTGTCCCTTTTTTCGAGGCGGTCCTCGCCACATAGCTCATTCCCAAGTTCTGCTAGCTGCTCTCTTCCTCTCACTTTTTGGGGCTCCCCATAGTCCTGGGTCTTGCACTATTCCTTGTTGGTTTCCCTTGCCCCTGACCACACCTTTGTAAACCAGCCCTTCATTCATCTGTCCTCAGTTACATGGTTTGAGTGCATATCCCTTTCCTGCCGGGGCCCTGACTGATACAGGGAAGGTCTCTGCCATGATCCCTGCCTGCTTAGGATCTAGAGGAGATGGGAAGCTGTGGTGAGTCTCCCAGTCTTCTGGGATGTAGCAATAGAACAGAAGTTCTGGAGGTAGCAATAGAATAGAAGCAATAGAATCAGCACAAGCATCAGACAAAAAGTCTCTGAAAGTACCTGTAATGGGAAGCACTAAGAAGAGCTCCACTGGAAAGAGCTTGGAGCTGTATGTAGGTCAGAGGACAAGGGCCCACTACTTCCTTGCTGTGAGGCCCTGGAGAAAATCACCTCCTGTCTCTGAGTCTTATCTTTTCATCTGTAAAATGGAAATGATAACAGAGCCTACAGTATCGAGTTTTACTGGGGAGTCAATGACATCAGGTCATTCATTCATTCAATTATTCCTTAATTCAACAAATATGTATTGTGTCCTCCTATGTGTCTGGGAATGTGCCGGGTGCTGGGCACACAGTAGGAAAGAGAACAGGTGCTGCTCTTACCCTCAGGGAAAGAGATATAAGTAAGCAAAGAGCCACAAATAAATATCCAATTATTCACTGTGAAAAGCACTCTTGCGAGGGGCTCCATTGGATGGAAAAGTCCTCTCTGAGGAAGTGACAGACATTTACTGAGTCTTGGAGGAGGAGGAAGGTTAGCCAGGTAGGAAAGGTGACCCACATATAGACAACAGAACATCCCAAGGTGGAGGTGATTGTAGGAGGAACCATGAGTGATGGGGAAGTAGAAGATGAGGTGGGACAGGTGGCAGGAACCAGGCCAATCAGGGCCTTGTACACCTCAGTGAGGGATTTGTATTTTATTCTGAGTGCAAGATCTGATTTGTGGCTTGAAGGACTACTCTGGTGGGTATGTGAAGGACAGACTAGGGAAGGGACAGAAACAGAGTCAGGGAGACCAGCAGGGACTGCCACAGTCTCCCAAGTGAGACTTGATGGTGGCTTAGACCTGGGTATTGGCTGTGAAGGTGGAGGAAATAAACTGAAGCAGAGATGGTTGTCAGTCCCGCAAGGGTTCATACTCTCTATTTCCGTAGTTTATAGTTGTGGATGGGAAGCAGCCAGAGACTACATTTCCCAGAGTCCTTTGCATCTGGATGCAGTCATGTGACTGGTTGTCACCAATGAAATAAGGGCAGAAGTGATGGCCTCATCTCTGGGCTGAAGTGGTTAGGAGCAGGTGTGTCTTCCCTGCCTTCTCTTTTCCTGTGTGTTGGTTGGAGGCAAAGGTCATAGGGGATGGCAGAGTCATAGATGAGAGCTCCATACATCCCTGAATCACCACCTGAACCCTTCATTAGATTTCATTTGTTTGCAGAATAAACTCCTATTGTATTGAGTTACTGAGATTACAGGGTCTGTTTGTTACAGCAGCTAGCCCTACTGTAACTAACCTATGGACAGGTTAGTTGAATAGATGGAACCAGCAGGACTTGGTTATTGTGAATGAACGAGGAGGTGAAGAATAACTTCTAAGTTTTAGCTTGAGCAACTGTGGAGATGGAGTTGATGTTTTCTGAGCTGAAGATGACATCAGAGAATTCGCTTTTACTTTTTTTATGGGAATCAAGAGTCAAGTTTAGAACACGGATGTTTGCAGTGTCTGGGAGACATCTGAGTGGATATGTCAAGTAGAAAGTTAGATATAAGGATCCAAAAGAGGTCTGGGCTGGTGACGTAGTTTAGAGATTTGTTGTCTTGTAGGTAGTATTTAAAGTACTTCGTAGGTACTCAATAAACCTTCTTTGAATCGGATGATGTAAATCATTTTTTCCTCACTTCTACTGAGTCTGTGGAAGTAGGTGGGCAAGAATCATCCAAAAGTAATTTAAAAGCCCCCCAAAACCCTGCGGCAAGCTGAAGAACCATCCATTCCTTGCTTTGCTCTTGTATGCCCATTGAGGAGCCTCTCTGAGCTCAGAGCAGCCTGAGAATCAAGCTATTCAACGGCTGAATGAAGGTAATGCTGATGATGTTTAAAACTGCCTTCCTGCTGCATTGGGTAAAACACTCATCTTTGATGCAATGAAAACCACTTGAATGTCTGCCTTTTATTCCTTCAAACAGCTTCACCTCGTAGGCCAGGATTTGAAACAGTGTAAAAAAGGCAAGGCTTGGCTTCACCTGCCTCTGTTGAGGCCTCTTGTCCAACTTCCCAGGCTATAGATACTTTACTCCATAGGAGTTTTGGTGGGATTCTGGGTAGGCCAGGAGGCAGTGTGTCTAGGAAGAGACCTCCAGGCAAAGTTGACGTTGTCATCCAAATGGCCTATAATCCCAGGATAGTAAACTCAAATGCTTGCAGGAGTCAACTAGTCAATGAGTCAGAGAAATGGGTCACATGGGGACCTTAAGAACTGGAGAGCTCAGGTCATGGGTAAAGGGGTTGGTACAATTTGGCTCCAGCCCATTTGTTACCACGTGGAACACAAGTCCAGTATTGGTGGGTCTTCTGAATTTTCAAAAGAAGCCCCAAATTCAGATTTGATGTGAAATTTTCTGAGTTTTAAATGCTGGTAAAGGGTTACATTTTAAAAAGTGCACTGGGGGCCAAACAAATAATTTGTACATGGTGCCAGTGACACCTGGGCTTGCAACCAGCTTGAAACCCTTGGGGAGCTGTGGAGCAGACATGTGCCTCCTTCTCAATCAGTTGTCCAAGGGGACATACCATTTGGGAATTGTGACTGAACTGACACATGCACTTTGACTTAGCCACAGAAATAGTGAACTATAATTATGTCTCTTTTAATTCCGCCTTTATTTAGGTAAACACTTAAAGTTTTTCAACAAGTGAGAAAAAGAAAAGATAAAGACTGAGAAAGAACTAGAATTCAAGAAAAAGCTAGAATTTTGAACATTGGGGCTATGTATGTCTTATCCACTGCTGTAAGTCAGGGCTGGGTGCACAAAAAATGTTGCTGAATAAAGTATTGAATGAAAGGAAATGTCAATAAAAGTAGAAAAGTCACAGGAAGGAAAGGTGAATAAAAGTAGCAAAGTCACAGAGCCAAGTTTGCATGTTTCAGGGTGTGGAAGGGTGGCCCAGTAGTTTCCCAAGCCCCACATTTTAGTTCTGTTACATCTAAATTATTCTCTGAAGAGGACATCTATAGGATGCTGGTGCAATGTATGAATGTATGATCGCTCCCATTGAGGAACATGAACTTAGTATTACCAAGGTCTGTGTGGTTGATCTGGCATTCTCCTTTCCCTTCTCTCCCCGCTAGAATTTCCCTCCAACCTTTAAATTGTAGCTCCAGACTATGCCACATATGAAGTTTTTATTGATTCCCCCAGATAATAATAGCAGCAATAACATTCCCATTTAATGGACAACTACTACCTGCTAAACATTGTCCTGGATGTTTGTAATGATAACATTTTAGACACCTGGCCACGTGACTAAGGCCTGGCCAGTCATAGCACCTCATACCCTTCCCCTAAAGTGATTGGTCTGAAAGGTAAGCAAGTGACTCAAGCAGAGCCAATCAGGCCTCTTCCCTGGAACTAATATACTGTTACTGGGTGAAGGAAGCTGTCTTCCTGCTGGGGCTGCTAAGCCGAAGCTATTAGTGGTATTGTTACTGCCTCTTGGGAAAGGCTCATCTGCAGGAGAAGAGACTGAGGTTTATACAAATCAAGAGATGAGACAAGCAGAGAACAGAGGAAACTGTGGATGCAATGCATTCCTTTATCTGTCTCCTTGGAGTGGGGTTTTTGTCATTTACAACCAAAAGAATCCTGACGGATACAGCCCATTATATACTTTGTCATACTGAACTGTCTTAAGAACCCTGTGACACTGATATTAATAACCCTTATTTTATAGATTAGGAAATTAAGGCTCAGAGAGGTGAAGTGACTTGCCCAAGGCCACACAGCCACTAAGAGGATGGTTTGATGACTCTGGATGCTCTATTTCCATTGTGTTGCTCTGCCTGTCTTGATAAACCAGTTGTCTGGGTTAGAGCAAGCTAACAACAGCTAAAAAATATCATTATTATTCGTGTAGGGCAGGAATGTCTCCCCAGCTTAGAAATCTACTGTTTCAGGGTTAGAAGGAACTTCAGAGTTCAGTTGAAGTTCTTTGGAAAGAGCAGGGAACTTGGAATCAGGAGGCTTCTAGGGGAAGTTCTGTTTGTTCCTAGCTGGGAAAGTCAGTCACTCAATGTCTCTGTATTTGAATGTCCTCGTCTGTGAAAAGAGGATAATACTCAAGATACAAGATTGTTGTGACAATTAAAGGAGATAAAGTACATGAAACTGTCTTAGACATATAAAGCCCTATATAAAAGCAATGTACTAATACTATTATTTACTTATGCCTCATCTCAGTTGTGCCTCCATACTCCCACATATAGGGAACACACTGTCTCTCAAGGCATTTCTTGCCACCTTTGGACTATTTTGATTATTATGAAAGTTTTTCATATTCCAAGTTGAGATATTTTCTCCTTAGATTTGTGTTCATTGATTCTATTTTATCCCCATGGGTTTCTTTTTCTTTTTCTTTTAAATTGAGATGGAGTCTCCCTCTGTCACCCAGGCTAGAGTGCAGTGGTGCAATCTTGGCTCACTGCAGCCTCCACCTTCTGGGTTCAAGTGATTCTCCTGCCTCATCCTCCTGAGTAGCTGGGACTACAGACGCATGCCACCACACCTGGCTAACTTTTTTGTATTTTTAGTAGAGACGAGATTTCACCATGTTGGCCAGGCTGGTCTCAAACTCCTGACCTCAAGTGATCTGCCTGCCTTGGCCTCCCGAAGTGTTGGCATTACAAGCATGAGCCACTGTACCTGGCTTCCCATGGGTTTCATCCATCCTTCAGTCTATCCATCCATCCATCCATCCATCCATCTTCCTCCCTCCCTCCCTCCCTCCCTTTTTTTCTTTCTTCATTCCTTTTTTGCACCCATCAATCTACTGAGGTAAATACTGAAGGAAATTGGAGAATCAAGAAGATACGGTGCATGTCCACACTAGCTTCACTCCACCTATCCAATTCTCCATCCAACAGTTGGAATAATTTTCTAACACAGATATAATCCTGTCACCTCCTTACTTCAAGCCCACCAGTGGTCATCCATGGCCCCCATGATAGAATGAGCTGAAGACCTCTGTCTGATATGGCCCCTGACCACCTCTCCAGTCTTGCCTCTCCCCTCTCTCATCTCATGACTATCCTCAAACTGAATAGAGTGTGACCCAGCTGAACAGAGTGACTGACAACTGTTGGGATGGGCCACTGTCTTCCCCCCACCAGGCCTCTGCACAGGCTCTTCTCTATGCCTGGAATACGCCGCCCACCACCCCTGCTCTTTACCTAGCTCAATCCTACTTCTCCTTCAGATGTCGGTGGAGACATCACTTCCTCCAGGAAGCCTCTCCTACCTCCAAAGACTGGGTGAAATCGCTTCTCTGGTATTTCCAGAGTCCCCTGGGCTCACCTCCAGCCCAGCATAGATCACACTAAGATTGGCTCCCTGGTTGCCTGTGTGTTTTCTGTCTCTGCATTATATTGATGTCTGGTTCTCCAACACCTAACAGAGTCTCAATAAAGAGTTTTAAATGGATGCCATCTCTCCTTTCATTTCTGTCTCTTGTCACTTGCCTCCATCCCTCAGGACCCTGTGAATTATAAAGAGAGCTAATGACTCCACTACAGCAGGGATGAACGACTCTGGGAGGGGCCCCTGTCTGCAGTAGCTCTAGCTTACCACGGTAGCTGAACCACCACCATTAAGGTGGTGTCTGAGGGATCCTCAGATAGAGACTTACAGTAAGTGAAAGGTGTGTGTGTGTGTGTGTGTGTGTGCGCACGCGCGCGCGCTCCTCACTGCAGCACTTTGCAAGGGTCCCAAATTCCTACTTTCCAACATCAGTACTGCCAGGGCCCAGGGTGAAAGGCTGCTCATAGGAGGCTGTATGGCACAGTGGTTGTCTCCTGTAACTGTGGTGTTGACTTCCTGGGTTTGAATCCTGACTCTACAACTTCCCAGCTGGGTACCCTAGGGTAAGTCATTGAATGCATCAGTGCCTCAGTTTCTCCCTCTGTAAAATGGTCTTGATAATAACAGTATTAACTTTTGGGGTCAGGATGAGGGTATTCAGCAACACGATGCCAGTAAAGTGCTCAGTATAGAGCTGGGGCAGAGTAAGAACTTAGTAGACCTCAGTTATTGTCATTGTTCTCCTTTAAATTTAAATGATTCTGCTTATCCAGAAGTCCTGGCATCTGGTCCCAGCTCTGCCGCTAACCCTATGGATGGCCCTGGATAAGTCCTTTTCCCTCTCTGCACTTCTCCCTGTGTTCTCGAATTCTCCTGCCTCAGAGCTTCAGATGAGTGGGCTTTACTGAGCAGCTGTGAAGTGGCAGTTGGACTGCCTGGCCCTGAGCCTGCTCTTTTGTGAGGGATGAGAAGGTGGGCAGTGGACCTGAATCATCCCAGGATGATTTGCCATCAGAAGCACAGGAGGGCATGGGTAAAAGGCCTGCAAGCTGAGAGGTCGTAGGTGGAGTGACCAGCTTTGCTGATGTGCCCAGGACTTTCCTGGTTTTAGCATTGAAACTTCCATGTTCTGGGTACCCTCTCCGTTCTGGGATCAATAGATGTCCACTGAGCAGGATCATCATGTTTCTGGGAAAATGATCTGGGGATTATGAGGTTGGGACAGGAACTGGAGGCTGGGGAGGGGCTGCCCAACGCACCTGGCACTGCTGGTTGGGGGTACCTGGAGGTGGGATATGGTCTCAGCAAAGCGAAGGAGAAAGTAGAGGGGGAGGGGGAAGGGCTGCTGCTACTCTTTCTATTTTTTTTTGGATAGGGTCTCGCTCTGTTGCCCAGGCTGGAGCGCTGTGTCACAACCAGGGCTCCTTGCAGCCTGGACCTCATGCACTCAGGCGATCCTTCCAACTCAGCCTGCTGAATAACTTGGACCACAGGCATGCACCACCATGCCCGGCTAATTTTATTTGAATTTTAGTAGATACGGGATCTCCCTATGTTTCCCAGGCTAGTCCTGAACTCCCAAGCAAGTGATCCTTCCTCCTCGACCTCCCGTAGTGCTGGGATTACAGGTGTGAGCCACCGTGCTTGAGCTGTTTCCATTTTTGCACATCTCCTCCAAAGTATCAGCTGCCCTGTAGGATGAAAGCGGGGACCTTTCCAGCCTCCAGTGTTTGCTCTTCCTGCACCCCTTCCTGTTACCTACTTAGGAACTGGGTCTGTATCTATATCCTTCCCAGGCTGCCTTGTAGCTCTCCACACATGTTTGATGAATGGACACTGAACCACACTACAGGTTTCAAAGCCTCATTTGACTCTCCAGTCTAGGGGGGACTAGAAAGGTCTTTTGGCAAGACAGCAACAATAATAACTAATGTTTGTTGAGTATTTCTGTGTGCCTGTGAATGTTCTAAGTACCCTACAGCAGTGCAGTTTCTTTTAACTCAGGAAATGGTTGCCAGCCCCAGATAGACTCCATCCATCACCGCTGACGTGACACTACACACCAGGAAACAGTCTACCCCAGTAATTCTCAACAGGATGACTTTGTGCCCCAGGAGACACTTGGCAATGCCTGGAGACATTTTTGGTAGTCACAACTGAGGGAGAGGTGGAGACCAGGGATGCTGCTCAAAACCCTACAGTGCTCATGGCTGCCCCCACCACAAAGAATTATCTGGACCACTATGTCAGCAGTGCAGAGGTGGGGAGACCCTACATGATATGCATCATCTCCTATTTTATCCTCTCAATGGCCCCATGATGTAGGATCACAGAAGAGGAAACTGAGGGTCAGAGAGGTTAGGCAAATGCCCAATGGAGCCAGGACGTGAGCGCTGGTCGATCGGGTGTCAAATCCCGTGCTCTTGGCCCCTGCTCTGGGGAAGCCGACTGGGAGATGAGGGCAGAGAGGCTGCCTTGGGCAGGGGCAGGGGGACCACTCTGCTGGAGGGCGTGGATCCTCCGGATTGCTGAAGACAGTCCTGTCTGAGGGTCACTGGAGGGTCGGGGCGTGACAGAGTGGCTTGTCCAGAGTCCAGAGACAGCCTGTGGGGAATTTTCCTGGCTGGCCAGAGCAGCCACCAGATGGGAGACCGAGCAGAATGTAATATCCAGCCATCTGCAGCCAGCAGCCCCCAAATGCAGCAAGCAGCCCCTCCTGGCAGATAAGAAGATTCTTCTGGCAACCCTGTGTGCTGGATTCACTGCTGGTCTAGGACAACGGGACTTTAGGGAATAGAGCGTCTCACATGCAATTGATACATGCACGTACTCATGTGCACACAAGACACATGCCTGCACACAGCCTCCACCTTTCAGGTGCCAGGGGCTCTGACGGGCCCTGAGACCATGGGTGACCACAACTGCCGGACCATCCGCCTCTCTGTCACATGCCTGCTCTTGTCTCTGTGCCTCTCCTTAGGAAACTGGTCAGGATTTACCTGCAGTGGAGGACATCTTTGCCCCCTGTGCCAAGCAGAAGGGAAAACATCAAGATTGCTATGAGTGGAGGCACGATGCATTCAGGAGGGCTTGCGGGGTGGCAAGGGGACAGGTCACCCTCACCTGTCCTCAGTCTACCCTGTGCCTTCAGAATACCTGTTCTCCTCTCAGTCCTGTGAGTCTTCAGCAAGTGCTCCTCTCCTCTCTGATCTGCTTCCAAGGAAATACAACCAGCTTCAGTTTTTGGGACCCGAGAGAGTCTTTATGAGTTCCAGAATCACCCTAGAACAATGAGAACTACCATTCACTGAGGATTTAAATCAGGCACCAGGCACTGTGATGCACATGTCGCCTCCAACTGCTGTGATAGCTCTGAGAGATGGTGACATACACCCCATTTTCTGAAGCTCAGAGAGGCGAAGCCTTTCTCCCAAGGTCACAGAGCAAAGTACATTATTTCAGGGTTTTCTAGGAAGTTGAGACTCGCTGTAGATCAGGCAGAAGAGTGCAGAGCAGGGCATATGGCAGGCACCCCAGGTCCATCTATGTCCTTGGAGGAGATTAGGGAACCCTCTTCAGTGACAGACAAGAGCTGTTCATAACCAGTCTCACACCAGGCTCCCTCTCAAGTGTTGGGGAGCACGTGGCTTTTTGCAGTGGTTAAAACATACTCTTATTGTCAAGTAAAGAGGAAGTAAACATTGTTGACTCATTTGGTCAAAACTTTCTTTAAAAATAGGAGCATGACCCACTTCATATGAACTCCACATCTGAGAATGGCTCAAATTCTTGAATTTGCATCTTCCAAGCCTTCACCCGGTTCAGAAATTGCATTCTTCCTTGATTGTCTCCCTGATTAAGTAAACGTGACTGAGGACCAAGTCCGAGCCCAGCATGAGGAACACAAACATGAAGGCACGGGGGTGGTGGAGGTCTCTGCCTGGCGTGTCCCTTCACCGAGAAGAGTGACTATTTAAAGCACCTACTATGAGTTGAGTGGCTTTGCAAACTCGACACTTCCTTATCCTCTTGGTGGTCCTGTGAGTTTAGATGATTTCACAATTTTATTTCACAAGTCAGGAGACTGGGACTTGGAAGAGTTTTGTGGCTTGATCAGGGTCCTGCAATCTGATAGTGGCAGGGGTGGGATGGGGACCTAGGCCTGGCTGGGGCATAAGTCCTTATCCCTTCTGGGCATGATCTCCACCCACATTTGGAAGACTGCCCTGGTCTGAGCTGGGCTCAGAATGGGCAGGGCCTCTTCATTTGCCTCCTGGGTCACACTACTTAGCTTTGCTACCTTTCGGGGTTCAAGGCTGTTTTCCTCCCAATGGGATTAGCTCTGATTTTAACCCAAATGGAAAGTTCTGGCTACAATCACTAAGGGCCCTTCCAGTCTCCAATGACACCAAGCCGGACAGGCCAAGGAGTTTGCTCTCCTAGCCCAGAACACCCAGTCTGCCCCAGGCGAGGAAATCACATTACTGAATTATGGTTCATTTGCAAGGTTCCCCTGTCCAGCCAGGATGCTGGCTCCCTGACCCCATTAATCAGAGATTCAACTTTCCAAGTGCAGGGCGGCCTACCCAGTCCATGGTAGTTGTCCCAAGGACCACGGCCTGACCTTTGTGGAGCGAGATGCTAACGCTGAAATCAGGTTTGAATTCCAACAGCTCCTCCCAATTTGTAGGCAATTATCTAACTTCTCTGAGCCTCAACTTTCTCACCTACAAAATAGGGATAGTCAAGGTGTCTGGCAGACTCCTCCTTTCCTTTTCTTTTTGTCTGTCAGTGTCCATTTTGCTTTTTGGCCGGCATTCCCTCTCCCCATATTTTTAAGGAGAGAATTCACCTTTTTCTCTGTTGGATGATCATGGATTCTGCTCTTCCCAATCCAGAGGCAGGTACTATTCACCCCATGGGGTCATAGAGAGGATTAAACAGGGTGATGCCTGCAGTGGGAAGATTTGGAAAACCTTTCTTCCAACTTTTTTTTTTTTTTTTTGAGACGAGTATTGCTCTGTCGCCCTCACCCAGGCTGGAGTGCGGTGGTGTGATCTCAGCTCAGTGCAACATCCACCTCCTGGGTTCAAGCAATCCTCCTGCCTCAGCCTCCTGTGTAGCTGGGACTGCAGGTTCCTGCTACTGTGCCCAGCTAATTTTTGTATCTTGGGTAGAGATGAGGTTGCACCACATTGGCCAGGCTGGTCTGAAACTCCAGACCTCAGGTGATCTGCCCGCCTTGACCTCCCGAAGTGCTGGGATTACAGGTGTGAACCACTGCGCCCGGCCCTTACGGCAATTTTGAAAAGCATTTACCCAGGGCCTGGCACTTGGTATGGACATCAACTGTTCCTCACGGGTAGGCAGACTTCAAGATGCCCCAGCTCAGTCTTGTGTTTGGTCACACAGCCAGATATTCACAGTCAGACCCCTTGTGACTCCTTTCCCTTCAAGTGTGGGTGAGACCTTGTGAGCTGCTTCTAATGAATTGATACAGCAAAAGCAAGGGGCTGGCACTTCTGAGATCAGGTGACAAAAAGGCAGTGGCTTCTGTCCTTCCCTCTTGCCATTGCTCTCCTAAGAGCCCTGGAAAAGCAAGAGGCCAGGTTGTGAGCTGCCCTAGGGAGAGGTCTACGTGGCACAGAGCTGATGCCTCAGGCCTGCAGCCAGAGAGCACAAACCTGAGGCTTGCCAAGAGCCTCGTGGGCGAGCTTGGAAATGAAGTGAGCTATCTGCTTCCTTTTCCCCACTGTTGGGAGAATAGATGGTATTCTGTAAGCTCTGAAACCCTCTGTGTTTTTGCTATTTTTCTGTTAACTATTGCTTTAGCAACTGCCAGCAGCAAGCCCCACTGACCACATGCTTTCTCTGTGCTAGGCGCTGTGTTAAGCCCATGTGTCTACGTTCTTTTTGAGACAGAGTCTCGCTGTGTCACCCAGGCTGGAGTGCAGTGGCACGATCTTGGCTCACTGCAACCTCCGTCTCCTGGGCTCAAGCAATTCTTCTGCCTCAGTCTCCCGTGTAGTTGGGACTGCAGGCACCCACCACCGCACCCAGCTAATTTTTCTATTTTTAGTAGAGATGGGGTTTTGTCATGTTGGCCAGGCTGATCTTGAACTCCTGACCTCAGGTGATCCTCCTGCCTCTCAGCTTCCCAAAGTGCTGGGATTACAGGCATGAGCCACCACGCCCGGCCCATTTGTCTACTTTTTTTTTTTTTAATTCCTTTTTACAGAGGTGACACTGCAGCTTGAAAGGGTTAAGAGTCTTGCATGTGGTCACACAGCCAGCACCACAAAGCAGTCAGCCTGACGTTTTGGCACCTACTTCTGGACAGGTGTAGGCTGAGGCTTCTGAGAGAGGAGCCCCAAGAGGCCCTTTATGCACTCCAGGGAGCACCCTCTGCCCGCGGCAGGGTTGTTGGGGGTGCCAGTGTTGTTTTGCACCGAGGGTCATGCAGAGCTGAGACTGTTCTGGAGAGACTCAGAGATTGGGGGTTTGCAGCACCTTCCTCTTAGTTGGAGGAGAGCATGGGGACAGGTCTGCGTGGCGGCACCAGGATGGCTGAGTTGGCCTGCCTGAGCTTTGGACACTCCAGGTTTCTTGGCCACGCACTTTTGTTCCTGAGCTCAGAGGCTCTGGGCACAGGCTTCTGGCTATGGGTCTCTGGCGACTCCTGGGGGAAAGGGACCCCACTTGTGTGACTGAAGAAGACAAGGACCCCCCGTGGTCATTCCTCTTCCCAGGGAACCTCCTCCGAGCCAAAGGTTAGTGGTTGCTGTGACCTCATCCTCTTGTGCCAGTTCCTGCTTCCCTGTAATTTATGGCCATGTCTGCATTAATTGATGCTGCAGAGGCCGTGAACTGGACTAATTGTTTCCAAATATCAAATTGCAAGTTTTCTTGGCTGATTACAGGGGCATCAGAGTGGAAAGTGGCAAGGTTCTGCTGTTGTGATAATGAATGATGGACCCCAGGGATGCCATCTGCCCGGATAAGACTGAGAGACCTCCCCACGCGGCACAGTCACCCAGTAGGCTGGGACACCTCCAACCCCTGGTCATGAGAGGGGACATTTCCTGGAAGGAGCTGTCCCCCATTATCCTGTGGTGATAATGGGACAGACAGAAAGGGGCCTAGTGATGCACTTTCAGGCCGCAGAGGAAGCAGATGCTTGCTAGATCACCAACATCATCATCATTACCTTACAATAGCACCTACTACATGCTAGGAGCTATGCCAAACCTCTCCGTAGAGCTCATTTATTTAATGCATCATTGCTATAGGGAAGGTACTCTTTCCACTGCCATTTTACAGTGAGGAAACTGAGGCACAAAAAGGTGACATCACCTAGCCAGTAGGTGGTGGAGCTGGTTTTTAACCCTGTGTAGTCTGACTCTAATACACACGCTCTTAACCACCACACCAAGAGTCTCTCCAAGGGGCTCTATGTCAGCCAGACAAGCTTGCATCTCCAGTTCTGGAAGCTTTGGGGTTGTGGCTTTTTAAATTCCCCACTGTTTTCTTTTCGCTCTGTGTCCAGGCTGGAGTGCACTGGTGCAATCTCGGCTCACTGCAACCTCTGCCTCCTAGGTTCAAGCGATTCTCCTGCCTTAGCCTTCTGAGTAACTGGGACTACAGGCATCTGCCACCACTCCCGGCTAAGTTTTGTATTTTTAGTAGAGACGGGGTTTCACCATGTTGACCAGTCTGGTCTCAAACTCTTGACCTCAGGTGATCTGCTTGCCTTGGCCTCCCAAAGTGCTGGGATTACAGGCATAAGCCACTGCTGGCCCCCACTGCTTTCTAATTGTTCCAATTTCCATTCATTTCCAGGTCAGCCCCTCTGCACTTCCCTTATCCCAGTTACTCCAGGGCCTTTTCCCTTTCCTTCCTGACTTCCCACCTCCTCAGGTTGGGTGGATTTAGAAGAGAGTGGGAAGGAGGGAAGTAAAGCTTACTGAGTCCCTACTACCTATGAATAATTTTGCAAAAATGATCTCATTTAATCCTTAAAAATATATATATTTTTTATAATGAGATAATGAGAAAACTGAGGCTGAGAGGTATTTGACTTGCCCAAGATTACCCAGTTATACAAGTGGTAGAGCCAGGAATGGTCTGACCTCAGTCTGTTTTCATCGTGACATGTGGCCTCAGGATGAGCAGTCTGTTAATGCTTTGCATCCATTTCTAGCTGGGCATTTTTCACAGTGTTAACCATTTGATCAGGTGTGGCAAATATCTATCATGTGTGCACAACCTGCCCTTCTCATGTCCCTGGCAGACATTACTAGTGGATCACAGTATACTCTCCTGCTGAGCCTGGATCTACTCTCAACACTGTAGTCTAGGCATCATTACCAAACCCTTTGAGATGACATTTGACGTAAAAACCAGGCTGGGTGCAGTGGCTCACACCTGTAATCCTAGTGCTTTGGGAAGCCAGGGCAGGAGGATCTCTTGAGTCCAGGAGTTGGAGACAAGCCTGGGCAACAAAGCAAGGCCCCATCTCTACAACATTAAAAAATAAACATTAGGCTGGGCGTGGTGGCTCACACCTGTAATCCTAGCACTTTGGGAGGCCGAGGTGGGTGAATCACGATGTCAGGAGATCAAGATCATCCTGGCTAACACGGTGAAACCCCGTCTCTACTAAAAAATACAAAAAAGTAGCCAGGCGTGGTGGCAGGCGCCTATAGTCACAGCTACTTGGGAGGCTGAGGCAGGAGAATGGCTGAACACAGGAGGCGGAGCTTGCAGTGAGCTGAGATCATGCCACTGCTCTCCAGCCTGGGCGACAGAGTAAGACTCCATCTCGAAATAAATAAATAAATAATAAAATAAAATAAAAATAAAAATTAGCCAGGCGTGGTGGTGCATGGCTGTAATCCCTGCTACTCAGAAGGCTGATGTGGAAGGGTTGCTTGAGCCCAGGAGTTCAAGGCTGCAGTGAGCTATGATCGTGCCACTGCACTCTAGACTGGGTGATAGAGAGACACCCTGTCTCTAAAAAAAAAAACCCCAAACAACAACAACAACAAAACAAAAAAACAAAAAACAAAAAACAAAAACCCCCAAAAAACAGATTCCACTCTTGTGATGGTCATCTTGAGGAAAAGGCAATAACTTCTGATTCCCTGGTCTCCAATCTCAACCTCAAATGCCTACCAGTCACAAGGGAGAACCAAGAAACCCCTCAATCTTGCTGAAAACAAACCCAACCCAAAGTTTAGCCTCCTCCCCAAACACAACTAGTTTTGGAAGTTGCCCTTGCTGTATTAAATATTACCTCAGTGCTATTAAATTGCAACTCTCAACTTTTCCTCTTCAGAGACCTGCAAAGACAGACGAGGCTAAGCATTCTCATGGGCATCCCTAGATTTCAAGGTTGGAAAAACATTTGGCAGAGAAGTAAAGCAGTTTAGTAGCTTCTAGCCACCAGGGCTGCCAACTCCCACCAGTGATAGCTTCATGGCGTCAGGCATGTTGTGGCTGAAATAGGACAGAAGGTAGGCGCAGACCCCCGTGTATCTACCTATGGGGAGCCCACGTCCTTTCTTCCTGCTCAGAAAAGTTTGTCAGTGACTGAAAGTGACATTTCTTTCAAGGACCTCCTGGAATCTGCTCTGATTTCTCTAGAATCCAGTATTTGTATATCAAGCAAGTATCAAGACTTGTGTCCTCTGGTACCTCTTGATTGGTCCTGACACACCAGTGTCCCACCCCAGCAGTGAGAACCGTTGCCCTAAGCCAGGAGGCCAGAAATGACCACTCCCCTCTCTAGTGCCCAGAGCCTCTTCCATGATGGCTGGTACTGAGTCCTACACACCGTGAGTACTTGGTCTAGAAGTGAAATATTGAGTCCCTGAGCCTGTTGCCTCCACAGTCTGCTTAAGACAGTTCTGGGTTTTCCTGACCAGCTCTATCCCCTCTCTTTCTGATAACAGCACCCCATTTTCCTTGGGAGAACAATTTGGCTTTTACTCTCATGGCCATGGGATTGATTGAGGAGAAACAAGTGCCTCCAGGCAGGGCAATCAGAGGCAACACACACTAACTGAGTTCTACCCCACCACTTCCAATACTCTCCACTTCCACCTCAATTATAATTATTTCAGAACGCTTATTGGGGTCTGACTGTTGTCTACCCACTAGAATGTAAGCTTTAAGATGGCAAGGACTCAGTCCATTTTGATTACTCATGATGCCTCAATTCTTACAATGGTGCCTAGAATATAGTAAGTGCTCAATAAAGACTTGTCAAATGAATAAATGGTGACTTGACTTTGGCAAAAGAGAGTCTCAAGGAGAGCCTTTCTTTCCACTGGTGGTGTTAAAGGGATAGAACAAAAATCTGCCCTGAGAAGAGCCTGCCTGAGAATGAATGAAGACTGCATAGAAGAAAGCAGACCTGAGAGGTGAACAGAGAAAGATTCTTGATAATGCTGGTCATCTGGGATCCAGCTGTGTCTGAAGCCAGAACTAGAACCACTGCTTAGATGGCTGCTTTCTCATTTATTCTACTATGAGTAATTCACATGTTAGGTGCTGGGTAATACTTTGGCAAATAAACATCCATGATCCCTGCCTTCATATTCCAGAGGAGGAACTAGACAGCATAAAAGCAAGCAAATGAACAAAAGCCAAAATCATTAGCCATGATAAAGGCTGTAAAGAAATATCATATGATGACTAGGTGCAGTGGCTCAGGCCTGTAATACCAACACTCTGGGAGGCTGAGGTGGGAGGATCACTTGAGCCCAGGAGATTGAGGCTGCAGTAAGCTATGACTGTGCCACTGCACTCCAGCCTGGGTGACAGAGTGAGACCTTGTCTCAGAAAAAAACCAGTAACAAAGACCCAAAAACTTGAAGATTGAGAAGTACCCCTGCCCCTCCAATGAAGAGGAGGTGTTCCAAGTAGAAGAAACAGCATATGCAAAGGCCCTGAGGTTGGAGGAAGTTTGGTAGGTGTGAAGATGCCAGAATCCTGGCGCGTACAGAGTGAGGGAACACCTGGCTCGAGACAGAGTTGGACATTAGCACATATCTTAGCCTAGAGCTTGGAGATCAAGGTGAGGTATTTAATCTGATGTGCCCTGGAAAGTGACAGAAGGATCTGGAACAAGGAATGACAAGATTCCTGTCTAGACAGATTCCTGTGCCAGCCTAAGGCAAACGCATTGGGACACAGGGTGAAAGAGGACATGAGGGCTTCTGATGAGAGAAGACTGGGTGAGCATGGTGATACTGGACAAGGCAAGAAGGGGGCAGAGGCAAGGACTGTGGTCCAGCTGAATTTTCAGAGGCCCTCTCATGTGCGCCCACTCTTTGGAATCATTCTCATAGATACCCTATGGGACGCCCACCCCCCAGCCTGGCCCTGCGTAGCGCTGAGTCATATCCAATTATAGCCTTCCAGGGTAATTTCCTTACCTGCTTTTTTCTGTGTTTTTAAGCTCTTCATTACTTCCTAATTGTCCTGATTTTAGTTCTTTCTTGTTCTTGTCAAACACCCATTTAAAAAATGAATCATCATTAACTGCATGCCACTCTTCATTTAGAATTAGGCCCATTTCACCCTTTATCTCTTTCTTTTTTTCCTTTCAAGAAAACTGGGAGATTAAAAAATTACACTTTTCTGACATCCTTTCTTTATCTCTTTTGCGAGCGCAAATGCTGTTGGCTGCTCAACTGCCTAAGAGTTTCTTCTGCAGCCCAAATGAACAGCTTTGTGCTTCCAGCCTTTGATAGTTTTTGGGGGCGTTGATCACTGAGCCAAACCTCCAGGTCTCAGCCTCCCATAGTGGCCTGCTCAGGCATGAGTCAAATCAAGACTAGACCATCAGGGGACATGAAGCTACTGCTCACCTTGCAAGTGAAGCTGGGCTGGCCCTGACCCACTCCCTGTGCAGTAATCCTAGGCACTTCTAATGTTGCAACTCTAAAAACCAGCAAGACAGGTGCTATCATTCAGTCAATCAACAAACATGTCTACTGGGTCATAGGCCTCTGCTGGGAGATAGGACAGAGCTAAAGGTAGGTTCTGAATTCAAACTGCCTGAGGCTGCTTTTTTAAAGCTGGTGGAATTTGAGACAAATGACTTAACCACTCTGAACCTCAGTTTCCTCATCTGTAAATTGGTGGAATATAAACACCCTACTTACAGGGTTGCTTTGTGAATTGAAATGGATGCTATTGAAGCCATTGTCTAGCCATAGGTGACAAGATCTTGAGGGAAATGTACTTTGCACAGAGGAAGAGGGATAGACATCAGCAAGTGTCAGTGGACATGGTCACTCAAGCTGAGTTTTCAGATGGGATGAGAAATAAAAAATAAATTGGTCAACTCTCAAGAAGGGGCCTATGGCACAAAAAGAACATATTGTATGATTCCATCTTATGAAGTTCAAGAAGAAGAACACTACTGATGGTGGTAGATGTCAGAATGGTGGTGACCCAGAAGGGTGGGTTTTTTTTTACTATTTTTTTGAGATAGGGTCTCACTCTGTTGCCCAGGCTGGAGTGCAGTGGCACAATCATAGCTTACTGCAGCCTCAATCTCCTGGGCCCAAGCAATCCTCCAGCCTCAGCTTCCCAAGTAGCTGGGACCACAGGCATGTGCCACCATGCCCTGCTAATTGTTTTGATTTTTTAGTAGAGATGAGGTCTCACTACGTTGTCTAGGCTACTCTCAAATTCCTGAGCTCAGGCAGTTCTTCCGCCATGGCCTCCCAAAGTGCTGGGATGATAGGTGTGAGTCACTGCACCTGGTCAAGGGGTGGGTTATTGACTGGGAGGGGCACAGGGATATTGTAGGGTGTGTTGGAAATGCCCTACATCTTGATCCAGGTGGCAGAGACACAGGAGCCTTGTTAAAACCCAGCAAGGGTGTACCTTTAATATTAGCACACTTATCTGGGTATAAGTTATGTCTATAACTCTCATTATAACTCTTGGCATCAAAACCCTTATCTACCCACTCTACCCAGTTATTTTCTTCTATCTGTCCATCTATTCATCCATCTATCCTTCCATTCACCATTCATTCATCTACCCATTCATCCTTCCTTCCATCAATCCATCTTTCCATTATCCAACCATCCATTCATTCACTCATCAATCTATCCATCATGTAATCATTCACCCTCCATCCATATTTCCTTCCTTCCTTCCTTCCTTCCTTCCTTCCTTCCTTCCTTCCTTCCTTCCTTCCTTCCTTCCTTCTTTCCTTCCTTCCTTCTTACTCCCTTCCTCCCTTTCTTCCTTCCACCCACCCACCCATTTGTCTTTTGGTCCATTCATCCACCCACCCACCCATCCATCCTTCTATTCATGATTCATTCATTCATCCACCAATTCATCCATTTATCCTTCCTTTCTTCCTTCATCCATCCTTTTGCTCATTCAGAAACTAGTAATGGCTCCGACAATATGCCAGGCATTGAACCAACTCAACTAGGAGGATACGACAATGAAGAAATCACCATCCTTGCCCTCTCTCAGTTCAGGTCAGGAGACAGAACCCAAATCCACCTCTACGATGCACCATGGAAAGTGCTACAGGGGTGAAATGGAGCTCTGTGTTTACAGCTAGAGAGTCTGGGGAAAGGGATGTGTATTTCAGAGGAGTTGATATCTTGGATGAAATGTGAAGGCTGACCCGGTGTTTACTAGGGTAAGTAAGGGCAGTGGCATTCCAGATGGGCCGAACAGTGTGTGCAAAGGCATGGGGATGAAGGAGCAACTCAAGTTCTAGGACTTGCATATTCAGCCTGATGAGCATATAAGGAGTGTGGGCAGAAGACTTATAGGTCTTAAGGCTGGTGGGGAGGACCACCTCGTGGAGGATTCTGTGTAGAAGACAATTGGCCCTGGCTGCATTAGCTGCACGGTACTTAGGGAAGGCGGAAACTATTTCTAAGGCAGTGGCCAGCCCCAGACCCTTCTGACATATATAAACAAAAGCCCTTCCAAAGCTATACAGGGACATCTATCTCTTTTCTCAAAACCTGAAGATGTCTGAGGTCTGGAGGAAAAACAGGCCCTAGGCCGTGATTAAATATCTACGATATGCTTAGTTATGTGTGCAATTTAGATTTAATAAGAGGGCTCCTGGATTGTATAATAAAATACAATGAGCATGTTACCAGGTGAGGCCTGATTTTTATTTAATTAGATGCTAGCTTCATGTGGCTTCAGGGAATGAGAAAAGGACTTATGGGTTAGGGGATGACTTTTGCAGTAAGATTTAACTATGTCCCTCTCTAGGGTATCTGTTGAAATTACCAAAGGAATACAAAAATCAGGGAAAGCCTTTATCAGTGCTGGAAACTAGGGGAGATTGGCATCCATATAAATTCATATAATTTATGCAAAATAGAGTGTGGATGAGATTTGACTGAAAGAAGGTCTGAACAGATTTATAGAAGGTCATGAAGGAGTAAGTCACCTTCCAGTTAG
The DNA here is from genome assembly GCF_002776525.5 of Piliocolobus tephrosceles. Lineage (NCBI taxonomy): Eukaryota > Metazoa > Chordata > Mammalia > Primates > Cercopithecidae > Piliocolobus > Piliocolobus tephrosceles. The sequence goes on from NC_045443.1 coordinate 115,082,785, forward strand.
TGGAACAGACCCCAGAGCATACAACTGTCAGGAATGGGAAGTAACAAATAGGTTCATTTAAATCCAGCTGGTGCCTCTGGGAAGGATGTAGTACAGGCCACCATGTTGTGGTGAAGCCCAGGTGGGTGTTAATCCTTGACTGGTGGCCACTGAGGGAAGCCAGGCTCGGCAGACAGTAAGGGCATTGCCTTCATTATTTCTCTGATTCCACAATCACCAGAGAAAAGACACCATTTGGCCCAAGGCTGAGCCACCTGCTGAGGTCGCCCATGATAACCATCCCTCACTCTCCTCTCCTGGGTGGCTGGAATCCCCAACTGGAAATGTTCAACTGCGATAAGTCCAATTTCTCCCCTTCTTGTTTTTGTTGGCTTTGATAGGATTAATAGGGCTCATGTAACCTTAGAAACATGGAGGATCAATTCAGATATTACCAAAGAGGGAGTAAAACAAAGAGAAAAATAATTTGAAAAAATAGAAAACTTTCTTGAGGTTTCAGTCTATAATTGGCTGAGCCGAGTGAGTATCTTAGCCAAATCTAACAAAAATCAATATCAGGAATTTCAGAATAAGAAAAAATTTCTGCAAGTATTTAAGAAAAAAAAAAAAATGAAGCAAAACCAAACCCCAAACCTCAAACAACCACCACCACCACCCAGGTGATCTTTATAAAGGAACAGAATCAGGCTTGCCACAGATTTCTAAAACTTGATACCACAAGCGAAAGACGCAAATAGGCAAAAGAGTTGAACAGGCACTTCATGAAAGAATATTTCCAAACGACTGCTAAGTAAGCCTGTGAAAAGATGTGCAAAGTAATGACATTAGAGAAATACAAATTAAAACCACAGTGAGCTCTCTCTACACAACTGGAATGGCCCAAACCAAACAAAATAAGAATTTAAACCCTGGCAAATTCCAAGTGTCGACAAGGACATGGAGCAAGTAGAACTCTCATGCATGGATGGTGGAAAATGGTGCAGACATGTTGGGAAACTCTTTGACAGGTTCTTACAGTGTTCACCTCCTATATGATCGAGCAATCCCACACCTACGTACATACCTGGGGAAATGAATTCAGTGTCTACAGAAAACACCTGTGTAATAACAGTAAACCCAAACTGGAAACCACCCAAATATCTATCATGAGGAAAATGGATAGACAAACTGTGGTACAGTCATTCAGCGGACTAATACTCAGACAGAAAAAAACAATTAAAAGGGACAAATTAGTGATATACACAACACAGGTGAATCTAAAAGAAATAAGACCCAGTGTTCGATAGATCAGTAGGGTGATTATAGTTATAATATATTGTACACTTCAAAATGGCTAGAAGGGAATAAAACAGATGTTCCTAGCATAAAGAAAAGATATAGCCTGGGCAACATAGTGGGACCCTGTCTCAACATAATAAAATACAATAAAATAAGCCAGGTGTGATGGTAGTATGTGCCTGTAGTCCCAGCTACTTGGGAGGCTGAGGCAGGAGGACCCCTGGGTCTCAGGAGACTGAGGATGCAGTGAGCTATGACTATGCCACTGCACTCTGGCCTGGGTGACAGAGTGCCCTGTCTCAAAAATAAAATAAAATAAAGAGTCAAGGTGATGAATATCCCTATTACCCTGATTTAATCTTCACACATGGTATGCAATGTAACAAATGATCACACATACGTGAAAATATGTACATCTATTATGTATCAATTAAGAAAAATTAATGTGGAGTAGAATAAGCCAGACATAGGGTCCAGACTGTGTGATTCTGTTTATATGAAGTTCAAGAAGAGATAAAACTAAATTGCTATGATCCTAAGGGTGGTTGCACCTGGGGGTGGAAGAGTGCCTGCAAAGGAGAATAAGGGGACATTCCTGGATCATGGAATTGTATTAATCTGTTTTCATGCTGCTGATAATGACATACTTGAGACTGGGTAATTTATAAAGGATAGAGGTGTAATGGACTCACAGTTCCACATGGCTGGGGAGCCTCACAATCATGGCGGAAGGCAAAGGAGGAACAAAGGCATGTCTTACATGGTGGCAGGCAAGAGACAGAATGAGAGCCAACCATCAGATCTCACGAGACTTATTCACTACCACAAGAACAATATGGGGGAAAATGCCCCCCTGATTTAATTATCTCCCACCAGGTCCCTCCCACAACATGTGGGAATTATGGGAGCAACAATTCAAGATGAGATTTGGGTAGGGACACAGTGAAACCATATCAGGAATATTCTTATTGTGGTCCAAGAATTCTCCACTCTTATATTTACCTTTCAGGTGCCATGAATGTATTCTCAGACAAAAACCTGGAAAGTCTGCCACTTGTGTGCCCTCAAACAAAACAAAATGAAAAACTCAAATGCAAGCCCTTGTTGACCAAACAATAAATCAAAACAAATAATCCAAGAATGAGGAGATCATGGATTTTAAGAACTGATATTGAGCAACAAAACCAGAAAAACAAAAATATAAATCTATGTATATTTTTGTTAATAGTTACTGACAATGCAAATATAAAAATAATTATCTGAATTGGGATCTATTAAATAAAACTATTTTATTAATACTAATAATTTGAATCTAAGCTCCTAGAATATGATGAAAGAAATTCTGAAACTAGGAAGAGAAGAAATAAATCTTAAAGAAATAAACAGATATAGGAAAAAAAGATGAATGTTCAAGGAGAGTTATGGAGTTATTGATGAGACAGAAGAAATGATCTAGATTTTCATAATGGAGGACTATATGACAGCATATTACACAGTCCATAATATTATGTCCTTTTTCTCATCTGGACTCTTTCAATTATAGGGTAGATGACCTCAAGTGAGCCTCAGATTCCTCATTTGTAAAATAGGGTCATTCATTCATTCAACAAATATTTACTGAGCACCTACTAAGTGCCAGGCACTGTGGAAGGTCCCCAGAACACAAAATGAACACACCAGAGTTCTGCATTCATGTGGCTCACATTCCAGTGTGTTAAGGAGGTAATGGTGCTGCAGAGAACATTATGACAGGGTAGAGACACAGAGGGGGACAGGATATGCTGGGGTGGTCAGCAAATGCCTCTTTGAAGAAGAATCACTTCATCAGAGACCTGATAGAGATGAGAAACTGAGAAAATGAGAAGCCCTTGGAAGGCTTTGAGTAGGGGAATGATGTCATCCAACTCCTATTTTAATAGAATCCTTCTATGTGGGATCATAAATGTAGGGTCACTGAAGGATTCATGGACAACAGGGGTTAAGGGAAGGACAGAATATGGTACACAACCATCATGAAATAAGGGTTATGGTTTTTGTTTTTTGAGACTGGGTTCTTGCTCCATCACCCAGGCTGGAGTGCAGAGGCTGGATCCTAGCTCACTGTAGCCTCGAATCCCTGAGCTCAAGTGATTTTCTTACCTCAGCCTCCTGAGTAGCTGGGACTACAGGCATTCACCACCATGCCTGGCTAATTTTTTAAAAAAACTTTTTGTAGAGACAGGGTCCTGCTATGTTGCTCGGCCTGGCCTCAAACTCCTGGCCTCAAATGATCTTTCCTCCCTGGCCTCCAAAAGTGTTAGGATTACAAGTGTGAGCTGCTACACCCGGCTGAAAGAATATATTTGAAACTCCACTTGCACCTAGGAGAAAGTAGAGTTCTTTCTGTTGTAGGAGATGGGAACGGAGGCAACTAAAATCTTGATTTGGTCCATTGTTTTCTAGTTTTGCTCCAGAGACAGGGCTCTGGCTATGCTGAGACTGCAAGGCCCAGTGGACATGGCATGATTTGCTCTGTGTGGCTTCTGCCACGCTCTCTACAACTCCATTGGTAGAAATGGACGGAAGGGTCATTACCAAGTTCTCGTCCACATAGCCTCTGATGACCTTTCTGCAGGCAAAGGGTGACAACACTTTCCTGAAGTCCCCTGCTCTTCCCTGCCTCACCAGGAAATGTGTCAATGCCCCAGGCGTACTGGTCAGCTGGGACCCCTCCCCAGGGGCTTGGTGAGAAGAGGATGCTGTGTCATGAAACGTTCCCCTAGGGATTCTCCAGGGGTCCAACCCCTTTCTCCAGCCTTTGAAGCCTAGCTGCTGTAGAGCTGAGACTTCTTTAACTGAGACCCCTGCTTCCTCTCTTGCTGTCCCTAGGGACAGGAGTAGGGGGGTGCCTGGAAGTACTCTTTTCCTTCATTCACTCATTCATTAATTTATTTAGTCAATGCCATCTAATGCGCAAACTCAACAGGTTTAACTCCCACAGGGGAAGGGGTGGGGCACAATGGGGAAGACCATGGACTCTAGACTCAGCCAGCCCTGGGTTCGAATCTTGGCTCTACCATTTACTCCCTGGGTAATGTTGGGGAAGTCACTTTACTTCTCTGTGACTCAGTTTCCTTCTCTGTACAATGGAGATCCTCATGGTACCTACCTTGTAGAGCTGACAGATTTGTGCACATAAAATACTTAGCCTTGTAATTGGCATATGATGATAAGACAAAATGGTAACTGCCATTGTTATTATTATTATTATTGCTAAATCTGCCTGAATTTGAATCCCAGTGATGCCACTTACTTTTGTGTGACTGGAAGATTATAGAACCTTCTTCTTTAGGGGTGTTGGAGACTTCAGTGAAATAATTCAGGGGAAGTATTTGGAAGAGGGCCTAATATAAGAAAGTAGTAAGCGTGAAATCAGTACAAAAAGGCTGGCTGAGCATGGTGGCTCACGTCTGTAATCCCAACACTTTGGGAGGCCAAGGCAGCCAGATCATTTGAAATCAAGAGTTTGAGACCAGCCTGGCCAATATGGTGACACCCCATTTCCACGAAACATACAAAAATTAGCTGGGCATGGTGGCCTGCACCTGTAATCCCAGTTGCTTGGGACACTGAGGCAGGAGAATTGCTTGAACCTAGGAGGTGAAGGTTGCTGTGAGCCGAGATCATGCTACTGCACTCCAGCCTGGGTGATAGAGCAAGACTCTGTCTCAAAAAAAAAAAAAAAAAAATTAAAAACATTTTTTGAAAAGGACAAATTTCCCCCCAGTGTTTCATGCCACACTGACACCAGAAGAGGTAGGGCAGAGGCCATTTGACCTGGAGGAGGGTGGAGAGAGTGGGGGTTTGGGCTCCCCGCTGTGGAAAGAACCCCTTGGAGTGACCTGTCTGCTTTGCACATATCTGTTTGTAACCTTCCCACACCCTGCCCACAGGCCTAGACTGTTATGCAGTCAGCAGAGTTGAAGGGGGCACAGTGTAGCCACAGAGAGCATGGACTTTAGAGCCAGACTGATCCAGTTTGAGTCTTGACTCTGCTGTCTCCTGGTTGTGTGACTTGGACAAATCCTCTCACTCCTTTGGTCCTCAGTTTTCTCATCTGTAAAATGGGGATGATAATAACGGTGCCTGTCTGGTTGGGTTGGTGAAGGATTAAATGAGATCATTCCACACTGCCTGCACCTCCTATGGGTTAGGCCTAATGGAAGGCACCAGGGAACATCCGTGAATAGGACAGGTATGGTCCCTGGCCTTGAACAGGGGACACTGTCACAGCTAGCTTTCAATAACCCTCATCAATCATCATAATAATTAAATGATGGTGTTTCTTCTCTTGCATCTGCCACAGACAATACAAATAGCCAAGGGCTGGGTTAATTATCCTCTTCTTTGAACACCTCTGACCTCAGTTTTCCCCAGGCTTGTGAGATGCTAGGTGGCTGATCACTGGCACTCTTGTAGGAAGGTCACCAGGCACCAAGATGGCCTGAGACTCCTCCACCAACCTGGCCCCATTCACGGAGGACACATCTCTTTCCTGCATCTTCGAATCTGTGGCTATGAGACATCTCAGAGCACACAGGCTGTGTTTATTGAATGAAAGCGAACCTTTGCCTGGGAAAGGGGTTCATTGAGAATGGTTTAGGCCAAGAAATTTCAAAGTTTGCTTTTAGACCAGCTAACAGAATTATTGAAGGGGCATTTGGCTGATGCTTAGTATTTAAGCTCGAAAGAAAAGGGTCGTGAGAGTTTCTGGCAAAATCACTTGGGTTTTTCCTGGGAAAATAGACAGGAGGATTGATGGAGGATCCACCGGGGGCTTGCCAGATCTTGGCTACTGATAAATTACAGAGAACTTGGCTCAGCAGGAGCAGTCGGGCCTCATTTCTGTTTCAAGGACTGATAATAAAATAATAGACCCTTCTACCTCTACTATTTATCTGAGCTTTCCGACAACTTGTGAGGCAGGCAGGTTAGGCATAATTTGCCTGAATTATAAATGATGAAACTGAAGCCCAGAGAAGCTAAGGAACTGCCCAAGGCCACATAGCTAAGTAATTGACAGTTTCTTAGTGCCAAATTGTATGCTGGTGCCACTAACTGTGAGGACTCTAAATAAGTGCACGACCTCAGCCTGCAAGGAAAATGTCACTGTGGTACATTGCAAAAATGATGACAGTAGTCTGTGACTCCTCCCACTAAGGGGGGAAGTATGTTTCTCCATCCCTTGAATATGGGCTGGTCACAGAACTTGCTCTGACCAGGAAAATACAGCAGAAATGATATTTCTCAGTTCCCAATTTGGCTTCAAGAGACTGTGTAGCTGCTCTCATGCTCCTAAAATGCTGCCACTATCACATGTACAAGCTTGGACATGGCTGGAGGATGAGAGGCCACGTGGAGCAGAGATGACCCATTTCAGCTAAGAACTGTTTGGATCAGCCAGGCTGCAGTTGACCTGGTAGCTGATCACAAGCACATGAGGGAGCCTATCTGAGATCAGAAGTACCACTCATCTGACCCAGCCCAAACTGCCAATTTGCAGAACTGTGAACTTAAATAACTTCAAATAACAAGCATTGGCATTTTGGGGTGGATTGTTACCCAGCAAATGCTAACTGATACATCGCAAGGAGAGACAGTTTCAAAGGACCATCACTGATCCAACATGTCAGACTAGGAGTATCCATAGAGATAGGACCTTCCACTCTTGGGAGGTCAGAGCCTCAATACCTGCCATCTTGTGGTCAGCCTTCTTAGAGAGCCCCCAATCTGCTTCCAAAGTTAGGGCCACAAATGCCTCTTGCACAATGAACAGATGTTTTGCAGCATGCCTGGACTCTACCTGCTAGATGCCAGTAGCACCATCCACCCAAGTTGTGAGAAAGAAAAATACGTCCAGACATTGCTCAATATTCCTCGGGGGATACAATTGTCTCTGGTTGAAAACCACTGACATAGCCACCCTCTGATGCCCAAGAAACAGGGCAGAACTTCCTCCATGGCTGAGGATGGCAGAAGGTGGAGAGAGGCAGCTAAAAATAACGCTGCCCAATCAAGAATTATAAATCACCGTGAAGGGAGTGCTCTCACCCAGATGATGCCATCTGTTTCCAAGTTGGTGGTGGAGGTGCCCGGGTAAGCTGGCCTGGAGGGGAAGGCAAAACAGGGAAGAGATGGGGAAAGTGGGGAATAAGTGGAACCAAGGTGGGAGGGAGGGGGATTCAGAAGGCTGAGATGAGAAGAGATAGTGTCTTGGGTTGGTTTCCCCAGAGGCACACTCTGAGATGAAGATTCCTGCCACTGTGATTTACTGGGAAATGTCCTCAGGAAAAATGACAGAGAAGAGGGGAAAATAGAACCACAAAGGGAAGACAGCCAAGCAAGACTGTGATATCAGCAAAGTCCCCCGGAGGCTCAGTCCTGGAGGGCAGTACTGCAGACTGCGTAGGCGAAACCCTAGAGATGTTCTTGTTAGTGGCAAGGGAGCTGCACTCCCCCTGTCACTGAGGTTCACCCTTTATGGGTCACCCATAGAAGAATGCACATTCCCAGGAACTCTGGGTCTCTCCCAGGCAAAGCCTGAGCGCAGCCCGCTGCAGAGAGATGCAGCTGCCAGCTGTTGGGAGTAAAAATGCACCAAGAGCTGGTATGTTATGCAAACATGGTGAAGAAATCTTAGTGACTGTGCACAGGATAATGACAGTGTCTGCTGTGGACATGCAGAGAAAGAAGTAGACCGAAGGGCAAGAACACATATGCAGCTGCCTTTTATCATATTAAATGCCAGGTACTGTGCCTGTCACTTAATGTATGACCCCAGCTCATGCCCATGATAAGTCAATGAGTTGGTTGTTATTGTTCCCGTTTATAAATGAGCTTCCGGATAAATGATGCTCAAGTCACACCTCTGTAAAGTGCCAGAATAGGATTTGAACTCAGCTCTTCCTGGCACTAAATTATTTTTGTTGTTGTTGTTGTTGTTACAGAGTCTCGCTCTGTCGCCCAGGCTGGAGTGCAGTGACATGATCTTGGCTCACTGCAACCTCCGCCTCCTGGGCTCAAGCGATTCTCCTGCCTCAGCCTCCTGAGTAGCTGGGATTGCAGGTGCCTGCCACCATGCCTGGCTAATTTTTTTTGTAGTTTTTAGAAGCCAGCTTGGTCTCTAACTCCTGACCTCAGGGGATGCTCTCATCTCAGCCTCCCAAAGTGCTGGGATTACAGGCGTGAGCCACCGTGCCTGGCCCCTAGCAATAATTCTGACTACTGGGCTATGGGGAAGAGAAAGAGAGATACAGATGAAGAAGTGGAACCTAGAAGTATGTCTTAGATGAGGCAAAAAGAGAGGCTGGGGCTGCTGGGATCCCAGCCTTTCCTTCCATGTCCCCGTTCTTCTGCCCTTGCTTCCTTCTGTCTGGAAAAATTAAAAACTGCCTTGAACCAGTGTCAGCCAGCCTGGCCCATGCAGAGCAGCTTGAGACCAGCTCCTTTAGGTGAAGGAGCTGTAAGGAATGGTTGACCCCCAACCCCGCAGTCCTCAGGATTAGGACCTAGGGGAGGCTGGATGAGCACTTGGGGTGGCCAGAAATAGGGTGATTTGTGGGGTCATGGAGGCTCCCAGGGCAGGGACCCCAGACCCCGGTGCCTCTGGGAGCCAGGCTGCATGGTCCTCGGAGGCATTGAGGTCTGAGGTCATTTCCACCGGGGTGTAAATGAGAAAGTGGGTGAGGTTAGGGGCTGGATTGAACTGGAGAGCCTATGACCTTATCTCCGGTGGGCACCTATTGCGGCCCTTCCACTTTGACTGATTGTCCCCAGGTGGGAACATGGAGACTTCAGTGTCATCAGGCTCTCTGATTTTTCATAAGAAGCTGGACATCTAGATTATTTTGTTAAAAATGTGAAATCCCAAATTATAAATCTTGATGGCTAACCTCAGAAAGCAAACCCAATCAGGCAAAACATGACAGTCTACATGAAACATGCCCACCTGAGAGCTACTTACATGTGACGACAACTGGCTCATCGGGGTGAAGAAATGGGGACAGTTAGATGGCAGTGGAAATGGTGAGACCATAATGGTAAAGCTTACTTTACAGGACCCTAACTTTAAGAAAACAGTACCTCGTTCTCTCTTCCGTTCCCTTCTCCTCTCTCCAGCCGGCCCCACTCCACCCCTGCCACTTCCTTTTGCCGGAAATTTTGCAACTGATGAACTTTTCACCTAACCTCAAATACACTGTAGTCACTTCATACCTCTGTACCTTTGCACATGCTATTCCCCCGGCCTGGAATGCCCTCTGTCACCCCTTCTTCTCTGGCTCTGTTCATTCTAATCTCAGGTGTTAAGCTCTTGGGCCCAGCCCTCATCACCTCTAATACAGAACATAATTCCTGTTATTGTAACCTGCTGTTTAATGGATTTGTGTCCCTCCGTTTTCCCCAGCCTTAGCTTTAGGAGGGCAGTAACAATACAGTGCCTGCCACACGGCAGGTGTGCACCGAAACTGTGACCCCCTCTCGGTGGCTTTGCGTGGCTGCTGGCACAGGGACTGATCGTATTGTTAACGAGGCCAAGGTGAGGGTTTCGTTCCATCCTTACATGCTTGGGAACCTATGTCAGGGTAGCTAAAACCTCAAGGGAGCCCTGAAGTTATCTCAGACTACTGCTAACAAACATCCCTGATCATTCTGCTTTTCTGTATTTCCTAATTCGTTTACAAAGAATACACACGTATGCAATTAAAAACAAAGTCTTGATAGACTGTAAGTACAGAAAGTCTGACTGAATTGACTTCAGGAATGAAGGTTCCAATCTCCAAACACAACTAAGAGTCTTTCCTTCTTTGCATCTGCCTACCTGCCTCTCCATCCGCTGCCCTCATACCAAGGCGCCAGACTTATCTGTCCATTATCTGCCCTTCTCCACTTGGCTCATGCTCATTTATCCTTCATGTCCCAGATTAGATCCACCTCCTTCAAGAAGTCCCCCTGGGTTTCCCAGGTGGGTGAGAGGCTTCCTCCATGCTCCCGCAGTGCACTGCCTTATCCAGTCACATCTCCTGGGTCCCCCCACCAGAAGGAATCCCTCATGTCTTTCCATGACCTGCCCACAGGTCTTGCCAACTGCAGGGAATGGGGGGTCTCAAACCCAGACACCTGAAATTATCTCCCAGTGTGGTTATTCGTGCAGTCACCAAAATGCAGCAGTAGGGTCCCAAGCAGATGACATTTACCAAACAAGTTTTAACTTCTGCCTTGCCCCAGACTTTGCCAGCTGAAATGCACTATGAATTAATATTTAAAGTGAATCCTGTCACTTTCTTATGACAAGCATCCTCCTATTGCATTGTTGTGGAAAGGTGTGCAGTGCAGTCTCATGAGTGCATTTCAAGGATTAAAAATATAACAGCGACTTCTAAAACACTGGTTTGAAACTCCCTCATTTTTTCGTATACCAGGAGCTTCAGGAAGTGGGAGCGGTCTGGATTTCTTTCAAACTCGGAGAGGCCCTGTTCTTGGCTCCTGCTTCCAATTCCTCTCCATTCAAACCTCCCCCTCTTCCTGCAGGAGCTGCTCTTGATCTTCCCAGTGCCCACAATGGGCATTTGCCTAACCAAATACAGACCCTGCCCAGGATCATAAGGGTGGTGCTGCCAGGGCAGGCCTCACCGAGGGTTCGGGACTGCACAGAGTCTTGGCAGAAAGCCCCTTCCTACTGGGCAGGATGACTGGAATCTTCCCTGCCCAGGCTTCCTACCTGGCTGAGGCCGCTGAGTCCCTCCAAGACTCCTCCTTTCCCTCCTCCTCCTTCTTAGGATCTGGGCAGATCCTGAAGTCACCTCTGCCTGCTCTCCCAGAGGCCTGGCCTTCTCAGCCTCCTGGCAGCCTGGCGCTGAGCAGGTCTGACCCCTGACCTCAGCCATCCCTCCCCTTCCAGGGCTCTGGGCCGTGAGAATCAGCCCAGGTGCATCCCAGGGCCCCGTCACCTGCGCCCAGCTGCCGCAAGCTCCTGGGCTGCACATGGGGCTTGGGGAGAAAGCAGAGCTGAGATGTGGCTTACTCACCCCAAGGCTCATCCACCCATCACAGATTCCCAGTCTGAATGGGTGTCTCCAGGAGGGTTCCAGAAATCTGTGTTTTTAACAGGTGTACCAGCAATTCTCACAATTTGACAAGTTGGGCAATGGTGAAGGAAAATTCTGGGAAGCAGCCTTGAACCCTGAAATCCTGGGGGCTGGCCCAGGCTGCTAGCTAGACAGAGAAGTGTCAGGAGAGGAGGGTAGTGGGGACTAGCTGGTGGACAATCAGCCAGCCAGGCTACAGCCTGATCAGTTCCCCTGAGTCTTAGACCTACTTGCAATTATATACTTATTGATTTGTTTACTTTATTGCTGTGCCCTCTACTAGAATGTCAGCCCCAGGAGGCTGGAACTGTGTCTGACTTGTTTGTTGCTATATCCCAGGACTAGTACAGTGCCTAGCACATAATAGGTGTTCAATAAATACTTGTGGAATAAGTGAATGAATAAAATAATGGATGTGTGAGAGGATGGACAGACAGGCAGGTAGATAGAGGGATGAATGAGTGAATGAAGGGGTGGAAGGTGGATGGAGGGATGGATGGAGGGAGGGATGGATGGAGGGAGGAATGAATGGATGGGTGGATGGATGGATGGGTGGATGGATGGATGGGTGGATGGATGGATGGGTGGATGGATGGATGGGTGGATGAAGGGATGAGTGGATGGAGGGATGGATGGATGAGTGGATAGAGGAATGAATGAGTGGGAGGGGAGACAGATGGGTGGATGGAGGGGTGGAAGGGTGGATAGAGGGGAGATAGGTGGGTGGATGGGTGGCTAGAGGGATGGATGGGTGGATGGAGGGATGGATGGGTGGATGGGTGGATGAGTGGATAAAGAGATGAATGAGTGGATGGAGGCATGTATGGGTGGATGGATGGATGGGTGGATGGATGGATGGGTGGATGGAGGGATGGATAGGTGAATGGATGGTGGAGCGGTGGATGGATGGATGAATGGATAGAGGGAGGGATGGGTGGATGGGTGGATAGAGAGATGAATGGGTGGATGGAGGGATGGATGGGTGGATGGAGGGATGGTTGGGTGAATGGAGGGGTGGAAGGGTGGATGGATGGATGAGTGGATAGAGGGGTGGATGGGTGGATGGGTGGATCCCGAGGGGCCCTTGGAGCCTTGAGGCTGCCTCCACTCCCTCTGCCAGCTTGGCCCAAGTCCCTCCAACTTCCCCAGCAGCCTGCCACTCCCCTTGTCCATTTCCAGACAAAGAATCTACTCAGAGAGAAAAGCTGCCCCTTGGGGTCATGCCAGAGAGTTCTGGAGGCCAAGACCCGGTGTCCTGAGCAGGTTTGGAAGCATCAGACCTCAAAGCTGAAGAGTGGCTGGGGGCCAGGGCTCATTTCAGCCACTGAGGCCCCAAGGAACCACCCTACCCCTGCCTTCCAGCCTCAAAGTTGGGGAGGGTCTGGAATCTTTCAAAAGTAAAAAAATGTACAAAGAATAAAATAACTCCTCGCGTGGTCCCACCTCAGCACTAACCTGGGTTAATATTGTGCATGTTTGCATCCAGCTTTTTTCCTAGGCCTATGCTTTTTAAAATTACATCATTAGTGTTTGAACACATTATCCTCTAAAAACATGACTAGTATTAATTGAATACCTACCCTATGCCAGGAGGTGTTTTATGCATTTTATATAAATTATCTCTTGTCATCCTCACAAGCACTCTGTGATATAGGTATTATTAGTTCCATTCTACAGAACAGAAGACTGAGGTTGGGAGAAATGAAGTAACTTGCCTTGGGGCCAGGATCAGAACTCAGACAGTCTGCCTTCAGAACCCACGCTCTTAACCACTCTGCTGGAAAAAAAAATTAGGATATTGTAGGTAAAGCTAAAGTATCTTTTAACTCCCAGCTCTGACTCTGGTCTCTGTATCCGCTCCCCAGAAAAGAGCACCAAGGGTGGGGCTGAGGGAGTAACCTACCCTGGTTACAGGTAATAAGGGGCTGGACTGTCAGTAGAAAAATTTACCACAATCATTAAACTGACAAAAGTCAGTCTGCTTTTTCTTATCACCATGCACTTGCTGTTCTAACCAATGTCAGGGATCAAATATTTCACTGTGAGAAAGTATTCTGTTTGTCTAAAATCTAAACCATTGCTGCCTTACTATTAAGTTTCACTAATAAGCTTCAAAGTAGTATATTTAAAAATTTGTTACATAATATTTGTGCGTATGTATGGGGTACATATATTTTGTTGAGTGCATAGAATGTGTAATTATCAAGCCAGGGTATTTAGGGTACCCATCACCTGGAGTATTTATCATTTCTATGTGTTGAGAACAGTTCAAGTCCTCTCTTCTAGCTATTTTGAAATACACAGTAGTTTGCTGTTAACTATTGTCACCCCACTCTGCTATCAAACATTAGAACTTATTCCTTCTATTGGACTGTAGGTCAGTATCTCACCAACCTCTCTTTACCTCTCCGACTCACACATCCTTCCCAGTCTCAGATAACCATCATTCCACTCTCTACTTCCACGAGGTCAACCTTTTTTTTTTTTTTTTTTGACCTCCAGGCTGGAGTGCAGTGGTGCGATCTTGGCTCACTGCAAGCTCCGGAGACCTCCCGGGTTCACACCATTCTCCTGCCTCAGCCTCCTGAGTAGCTGGGACTACAGGTGCCCGCCACCGCACCTGGCTAATTTTTTGTATTTTTAGTAGAGACGGGGTTTCACCGTGGTCTCGATCTCCTGACCTTGTGATCCTCCCGCCTTGGCCTCCCAAAGTGCTGGGATTACAGGCGTGAGCCACCGCGCCTGGCCTGAGGTCAATTTTTTCAGCTCCCACATGTGACTGACAACATGTGATATTTGTCTTTCTGTGCCTGGCTTATTTTGCTTAACATAATGACCTCTAGTTCAATCCATATTACTTAATTAGCACATTTTTATCATTCTTTTTTTTTTCTTTGAGACAGAGTTTCGCTCTTGTTGCCCAAGCTGGAGTGCAATGGTGGAATCTCAGCTCACTGCAACCTCCGCCTCTCGGCTTCAAGCGATCCTCCTGCCTCAGCCTCCCAAGTAGCTGGGATTACAGGCGCGCACCACTACACCTGGCTAATCTTTTGTATTTTTAGTAGAGACGGGTTTTCACTATGTTGGCCAGGCTGGTCTCAAACTCCTGACCTCAGGTGATCCACCCACCTCAGCCTCCCAAAGTGTTGGGATTATAGGTGTGAGCCACTGCGCCTGGCCTAGTTATTCTTTAATGAACACAGTACATTATTCTACATGGAAGTGAATTCAGAGAACCCCCTGGTTGTACACAGGCAGACTCAACATGCGATTATTTCAAAAGTTGGAAAGTTCAGAACCGTTTGGAATCGTTCAAAGTCACTGAGGGCCCAATCTGTGTCTTCAACCTCTAGAATAATGTATCTTCCTTTGTTTAAACAACAGTGATCATAGACACAACGAAGTAGCACTTGAGTTAATTCTGTCATTCTTTGCCACCACTGGGAATGCTGTTTAACATTTATTTGTGATTAAAATTTAAATGGTGAAATGGGGTACAAACTGTGCGTTTTTGTTTGTTTGTTTGTTTGTTTGTTTTTTAACTTTCAACCAACTCCAAAGAAATTTTTGGGGTTTTTTATTAGGCACAAATTTATAGTTTACACAAAATCTATTTTACTGAATTTGAGTATAACTTTAACATAGAAATGTATTATTTTTAAATAATTGGGTTTAAAACCAAGGAACAAGAAACTGTGAAAATAATACTTATTATTAGAGGATTGTTACTGAAAACAATTTTGCCTTAGAGAGGAGGGGAGTGTTAAAAAATGATCCTCTCCAGGTGTCCTCCAATGTCCCTGTTTCCCAGAGGTAATCTATGCTGTAAGTTTCCTATGTATCTTTCCAAGCTTGCTTTCTACTGATAAATATGAATATATGCACCAGCATCCTATAAGATAGCATCATTTTGTAGATGGACAAATGTTCATGTATATCTACATATTATCACCTTTTAACCTTATTTGACCGCCTCCTTTTCTCACTCCACAGGATGTGTTTGAGATCGGGTCATGTGGATGCTTATAGATCTAGCTCTTTCTTTTAACTTGCAATATTCACGATAGAGACCACATTTTACTTATTTGCTGCTGGATGGGCACTCAGGCTATTTCCGGGTCTTCACTGTTACAATGTGTCCCTGGGGTAGGGTTTCTCTACACGTGGAAAGGTCAGAGGCAGACATAGTTCTCAGCTTAATAGAGCCCTTCAGGCGCCCTCCTGAAGGCCATCCCAGCCTGCAGCTTCTCTTACTCCAGGGTTATTTTCACCCCTGTCCTTTTCCACGATGGCCCAGGGCCAGGTCAGGCCCAGGATGCCGTGGCAGACCCCGTGACCCTCCGGCAGATCCCGTGACCCTCACATGTGGCTGTCACTAACCCTATGCCATGAGCCCTGGGATCTGTGCTATTTAGGTAATTATGCATGCATGTGCACACACACACACACACACATACACACACACTGCATCCCTTGTTCTCTCCATGCCAATGGGAGAATTCCAGGCCCGATCGTATTACCCTGCTGTGTATTCCCTGGGCTGGCAACTGGAGCTGGGGATACCAGGGACTGTTCCCACTGTCTGTCTACACCGGTAGTTTTTCCTCTTCCCAAAAGCATTCCCTTGGCCATTGCCCCAGCCTGGGAGGTATGCCAGGTATGGCTGTTTCTCCTCTTCCTTTTATATCAGTGTCTATCTCCTCAACTGGCCTGTGATATCCTTGAGGGTAGGGACAGCATCTTGCTCACCGGGTGCCCAGAACTTGGCACAGAGGAGGTTCTGGGTCATTGGAGAATTAATAATTGATCAACGAAACACAGCTGTTCTGTGTGGGGTCCTTATTCTGTTGGGCACTATACTTTTTGTGTATTTTCTCATTTAATTCTTACATGGCCTTATGAGTAGAAGGCTTTATATGCTGTTACAGTTCTTGCGAGGTAGTAAAATAGTCCTTATTTTGTGGTTGGGAAAACCAAGGCTCAGAGAGCTTATGAATTTCGCTCAAGGTCACACAGCAAGTACCTCTGTGGACAGGATTTGAACTAGAGTGTGCCTAACCTTCGCTGGTGACTAGGTGAAGTCTGGGAGTTCAGAGGTAAGATGGGCATCATTTTAAACCCCAATTCCTCAGCCCTAATTGAAAGCCTTAGACCACCACCAACTCTGGCCAGGATGGTGAATGCCTCTTAGCTGGTCTATTGCCTGCTCTTGTACCCCCACTGAAGTTCCTCACAGCAGCCAACATTGTCTTTCTGTAGTGTCAGTCTGAATCTGTTTCCCCTTGCTCAAATTCCATCCATGGCTCCCTACTGCCCACCCTCCTAAAGACGGCCGATGACCCTCTTTGACCCAGACCTGCTTTTGTCTCCAGGCTCATTTCTCCTCATCAGCCCCCTCCAGCCTCCATGGTCCAGCCACACCCAGCTGCCTTCAATTCTGCCTTCAACACTGATATTTCCCACTCCCTCACTTCAGGGACTTTGCACATGCTGTTCCCTCTGCCTAGAGCATTCTTCCTTCCTTCCCTTTGCTGACTCAACCTTCAGATATCAGCTTAGAGACCATGCCCTCTAAGAGGCCCTTTCCTATCTCCCCTAGACTGATGTGGTGCCCCGGTACCTCAAGCACAGCACCGATCACATTCTATGGTAATACCCCGCTGTAGATAGGGGCTGCTAAAAGCCATACAGAGGGCCTGTAATCCCAGCGCTTTGGGAGGCCGAGGCAGGCAGATCATGAGGTCAAGAGATCGAGACCATCCTGGCCAATGTGGTGAAACCCCATCTCCACTAAAAATACAAAATTTAGCTGGGCGTGGTGGCCCATGCCTGTAGTCCCGGCTACTGGGGAGGCTGAGGTAGCAGAATTGCTTGAACCCAGGAGGCAGAGGTTGCAGGCAGAGGTACCGCTGCACTCCAGCCTGGTGACAGAGCGAGACTCCTTCTCAAAAATAAAAATAAAATAAAATAAAAGCCATACAGAGATATTCATGATCATGGGTCATGGCCCATAGTAGACATTCAATTAATATTTAGTGAATGACTAAGTAAAAAAGTAAACTCTTGGGCATGAGCCCAGGAAAGTGAAACTGGGTGAGCTTGGGTAGCTTAGTTCAATCCTTTCCATCTCGCCTATCCCTGCCCCCTAACTCCTAGAAATGCCACTGCAAGCCCATTCTCTCAGGCCCCAGTGACCCAAGTGGGCCCTCCTTCCTCCTCCTCTTCCTGGCTCACAGCCTCCAGCATTTTACTGCCTCTCCCTGCCCCTGACTGCTGCTTGGTTTCTCACCAAAAGGAGGGTCTGGTTCTTGCTATCAAGGTGTAGCCTCGATCGGTGGTTCAACATCACCTGACTGTCCACCATGGGGATCGCTCTGGTGTCAGCTGAGGGGGATGATAGCTCTAGCTCTAGATTACGGATGGGGAAGCCAGGGCTCAGAGAGCTTAAGCGTTTTGCCCAAGGTCACACAGCAGGATCCTCCATGGCCACGATTGGAACTGGGGTGTTCTCCAGCAGTGATGTACTCACCGGCCACATGGTGGTCTTGCTCACAGGCAGGGTCTGACTTAGTGACTCTGGGGCAGGGCCTGAGTTCTGCATTTCTAGCCAATTCCCAGGTGATGCCAACGCTGTGAGTCTATGGCTCCTGCTTCAGGAGCAAGGCATGAGCTAAGTGCTTTTCAAATGTAGCAACAAAGCCACCCTTTTCAAACGCAGTCGTATGCCCTATGTGTCTGAGGAATGCCAATTATTCTGATCTTAAAATCCCTGGTAGGCTGCAGTGAGCCCACACTCCAGCCTGCGCAGCACAGCAAAACTCTGTCTAGGAAAAAAAAAAAAAAAAGATACTTTGTAATCTTCTTTAAAAGTCTGTGTAATGAAAAGTAACTCCCTAAAATCAACGCACATTTATTGAGAACTTACTATGTCCCAGACCAGCCAGGCAGGCCCATGTCCGTGACCTCTGACTTAGCTTCCCAGGACTGTCCTAATGCATTGCCACAAACGTTGTGGCTTAAAACAACAGACACTTATTCTCTAAGAGTTTGGAGGCCAGAAGTCCTCAACCAAGGTGTTAGCAGGGCCAGGCTCCCTGCAAAGGCTCATGGGAAAATCCATCCCACGCCTTTCCTAGCTTCTGGTGGTTGCCAGCAAGCCTTGGAGTTCCTTGGCTTGTAAATGCATCAGTTCAATCTCTGATTACATTTTCACATTCTGTTCTTCTCTGTGTCCTAAATTTCCTTCTCCTTTCTTATAAGGATACCAGTCATAGGATTTAGGGGCTACCCTTAGTCCAGATAATCTCATCCCAAATCCCTGACTTAATCACATCTGCGAAGACCCTGTTTTCAAATAAGGTCACATTCGCAGTCACCAGGCATTAGATGCATCTATTTTGAGGACACTGTTCAACCCATTTACAGCCTCTCTCAGCAGGAGTTGGGGCTAGGAAATAGAATTAAAAACTTCCAACTCGGCCAGGTGTGGTGGCTCACGCCTATAATCCCAGCACTTTGGGAGGCCAAGGGTAGCAGATCACCTGAGGTCGGGAGTTCAAGACCAGCCTGACCAACATGGAAAAACCCCATCTCTACTAAAAATACAAAATTAGCTGGGCGTGGTAGTGCACACCTGTAATCCCAGCTACTTGGGAGGCTGAGGCAGGAGAATCGCTTGAAGCTGGGAGGCGGAGGTTGCGGTGAGCTGAGATCGCACCACTGCACTCCAGCCTGGGCAACAAGAGCAAAACTCTATCTCAAAAACAAAAATCAAAAAACTTCCAACTCAATTCTGAAGCCTACTGACTTGGTGACAGCCTCAGGTGACCCCCAGCTTCACCAGGAGACCCCAACAGTAGTGGGTCCAGCTCACACCAGCCTTCCCTCTCTACTCCGCACCCCTCAGTGCCGATTACATCATCTCATTTCCGGGCAGTTTCCTACAGAATCAAATATCACTGACACGGCTGCAGACTCCTGGACAGTAGAGGCTGGGACCCTGGAATGACTTGGTTTCCAACTTTGGACTTCTCCTGTGGTCCAAGACCAGGTCAAGAAGAGCTGCACTGCCCCCCTGAGGGTCCAGCTGCATGCTGAGCAGGTGGTTCTGGAGTCAGGGCTTGAGGTTGGGGTGGTGGTTGGGAGACTCAGCATTCCTTGCTACCTGGGAGGTATCAAAGGTTTGCATACCTCCAGCATCAGCATCAGCATCAGCAATCAGGATGCAGAGACTGGTCACTGCTCAACCTCCCCCGCCGTCCCCCATAACAAACCTGAGAAAATCCCTTCTTCATTTTCTGGCATTGGGCTGGATCAGTGCTGGCTAATTCGAGCACTGGGAGATAAGGACCCTAAGGAAGCACCCCTTGTCCATCTGCCTCCTTTTGCTTTATTCTTTCATGCTAATTACCCACTCCTTCCATGCACCAGGCACCGGGAGAGATCCAATGGCAACCATAGGCTCCGGAAAGAGGACTAGTGATTTTCAGACCCAATCTTAGGCATGGATCCTCTTGAAATTCCAGGGAACTGTTTCCTCCTTGGAGTGTCCTGGTGCAGGGTCTCTCTAAAAATGGTGCCTGCAATGCCACCTGCCACCTGTGATGCCTGCTTGACTTGATTTCATAGGGGACACCAGCTGTTGTCCATCTTCCCACGTGGGAAAATTGTACAGAAAAGTCAAGCTGACCTTCCTGATAACCCTCTGTGGTGGACCTAGGCCAAATCCTCTCACAAATTGGTTTAGGACTTGTGGTTGGTGAAGGGCTGAGAGTTCAGGGCACAGACATTTGTCCTTTGGACTCTGCCACATCCCTCTCCAGAGGTGGTAGAGGCAGGGGCTGGGTTTCAGGTATCATCCTTCCCCCAGCTGCCTCCAGGACATGAAGAAAAAGGGACCCTCTTCCACAGCATGGCCATGCCCAACTCTGAAAGTAGCTCTTACATCTTTCTGGCCAAAGTTTTCAGAACTACTTTTAAGAGATTTGTGGGGAAGGAGAGTGGTCAGGAAGCTACAGCTCAAACCCACTTACCCAGAAACCTCCCAGAAACTTCCCAGCTCACCTTCTGTGCCAGATCATCTGCCAAGGATGGTCTGCAGCCACCTGTACCACAATCACCCAAGGACCTGGTGAAATGCAGATTCCAAGGCCCCACCCAGATCTTCTGAATCAGAATCACCAGCCTGTGACCTGTGCAGCTGCTGTTGCTGTCCTGAAATTCTTATTAGTTTTTGAACAACGGGCCTCACATTTTCACTTTGCACAGGGCCCTGCAAATTAGGTAGCCCGTCCTGATTAGAATCTCTGGAAGTGGCGATCAGAAAGCTCCTTATTTATTTATTTTTTTAAAACTAGGCCGCTGGGTAAATCTGATGCATGCTAAAATTTAAGAGCTACTGCTCTGGGGAACCTACAGTAGGCAAAAAAAGGGCGTTTTAAATTCTCCCATTGAAAAAGGTAAAATAAATTGAACACCGTTTTTTGTTTGTTTGTTTGCTTTTCAAAACTTCCAGCAGCTTCCTTTTGCCCACCTGTCCCTGGTTACTCAACTCCCTGGTCTGTGGCAGCAACAGTGACCATATATATATTATATATTCTCTTTCATATAAAGGAATCAGCCTCAAAATGCCCAAGTACTTCATGCTCCACTTATTTGAAGAGAGGGAAGGTAGAGGAGGAGGAGGAAAGGGAGGACGGAGAGGAGGGAGAGAGGGAAGGAGAGAAAGGGGAAGACGGGGAGAGGAACCACAGCAGACTTCTAGTGACAAGCCTTGTGTCCTTTACTTAGGTTCTGTATGTTCACTTGTTTTTTTAATTTTAATTTATAAATTTTACTTATTTATTTTTTGAGACAGGGTCTCACTCTGTTGCCCAGGCTGTAGTGCAGTGGCATGACCTCAGCTCACTGCAACCTCCACCTCCTGGGCTCAAGTGATCCTCCTGCCTTAGCCCTCCGAGTAGCTGGTACCACAAGCACGTGTCACTATGCCTGGCTAATTTTTATATTTTTTTTGTAGAGACAGGGTTTTGCCATGTTGCCCAGGCTGGTCTTGAACTCCTGAATTTAAGCAATCCACTTGCCTTGTGATATGGTTTGGCTGTGTCCCCACCCAAATCTCATTTTGAACTGTAATTCCCATAATCCCCACATGTCATGGGAGGGACGAGGTGGGAGGAAATTGAATCATGGGGGCAGTTATCCCCATGCTGCTGTTCTCATGATAGTGAGTGAGTTCTCACGAGGTCTGATGGTTTTATAAGGGGCTTTTCACCCTTTGCTTGGCACTTCTTCCTGCTGCGCTGAGAAGAAGGACATGTTTGCTTGCCCTTCTGCCATTATTGTAAGTTTCCTGAGGCCTCCCCAGCCATGTAGAACCGTAAGTCAATTAAACCTCTTTCCTTTGTAAATTACACAGTCTCTGTCAGTTCTTTATAGCAGCATGAGAATGGCCGCATACACCTTGGTTTCCCAAAGTGCCGAGATTACAAGTATGAGCCACCATGCCCAACCTGTACGTTCATTTATAATCACATTCTCTCCCCTCTCCAATCCTCCTTTATCCTTATCTCCTTATCTAGCTCCTGACCACTTAAGGAAAGGATGGCAGATTCTAAGGCCATTCTTACACATTCCTGAATTGCTGTGAAGTCCCCGCTTGCTATGGGTTGAATTCTGTCCCCTCACCCCCAATTCGTATGTTGAAGTCCTCACCTCAGTACCTCAGAACGTGACCTTGTTTGAGAATAGGGTCACTGCAGATGTCATTAGTTAAGATGACGTCACACTAAAGTATGGTGGACCCCAATCCCATATGATGAGTATCCTTATAAAAAGAACACCGTGTAAAGAGACAGACATGCATAGAGTGGGGAGGATGTGAAGACACAGCGAGAAAGAACCCTACAAATTAGGGAACACCTGAAGCTGCAGAGGCAAAGAGGGAGGCTTGGAGAAGATTCTTCCTCATGGCCTTCTGAAGGCATCTGCCCCGCTAACACCTTGGATTTGAACTTCTGGCCTCCAGAAGTGTGAAAGAAGAAATTTCTGTTGTTGGAGCCACTTAGTTTGTGGTAGTTTGTTAGGCGAACCCTAGGAAATTAACACATCTCTTATCTAAGACAGTCAATATCTCACATCCCAACTGCAAAGTGGATTGTGACTGCCCAACACATTTCAGAGGTGGTACCACAGGCACCCGGAAATGCCAATCACATGTCTGGTGTCCCATAGCACTTCCAGGCTTGAGGAAGGGTTAGGCTTGGAGCATGTCTGGGCAGGAACAGCCTGGAATGGGTGGGGGCTGCCTCTTTTCTGCCGTTCTGCTTTGATGCATCCCCTATGTCCCATAGGTGTAGACAATAGTGCGAACAAAGCATCCAGTAGCAAAGGCTGTAATTGGCATAAGCTAATTGTTCAGGTGAACTCCCCTGTGGCTGGCAGCCAGGCTCCCAGGAGGGGCCCTGAACCAAAGTCACCCACTACAGGGGGTCTTGTGAATGGGAGGACATCTCCATTAGGCTGTCAGCCTGGTACTTCCTTGCCCATCAAAGTCACAGTGGAGAAAACCCGCTGAAGCATCACTTTCAGGAGACAAAGCCATTGGGCAACAATTACCAAAATGATTCTATGGCCCGCTGGTTCCTCCTATTATTAGACAGTCTCAGAATTCTAGGAATGAGACTGGCCATCTAATTACGGGATGCCCATGTGCTGTCATTAATGAGTTTGTCTCACCTTTCTCTGCCACTGTGAGAAAAGCAGTGTGACACTTATCACGGGCATGGAGTGTCCTACTCTGGAAACCTTGAAGGACTTTGAGAATGATGGCTTCAAAGAGGTGAGGCTCAGCAGCCACCTCTATGATGTATACAAAGGCTGAGCACAGAGCATCAGCCGGCATCACCACAGCCACCTCTAGGATCTCACTGGGGAGTCCTACCATATCCAATGGCTTCTGATCTAGCCCCGTGAGCCATCTTACTATGTTTATCTCTGGGTGTGAGTGTTTATCTCTGGGTGTGAGTGACAACTGGCCCTAAGTAGAATCCCCTCACATTAAGACCATGACTTCTAGAATTAAATGGACCCAGGTTCAAATCCTGGCTGTGCCACTTACTGAATGACCCTGAGAGTAACTTCACCTCTCTGAGCCTCAGGGTCTTCATCTGTAAAATGGGGATTATAGGGGAGATTGCCTCATCTCTTCAAAGATACTAATGCAGTTGAACCTAGAGGACGTTATGGTAAGTGAAATAAGCCAGGCACAGAAAGACAGATACCCTACCATCTCATTTGTATGTGGAATCTAAAAGAAAGTAGAATACACAGAGATAAGAGAAAAAAAAACAAACAGTGGTTACCAGGGGTGAAATGGGTAGGAAGTAGGGAGATGTCAGTCAAAGGATAAAAAGGGATAGATATGTGGGATGAAGTCTAGAGATCTAATGAACAACATGCTGATTATGGTGTATTGTATTGTATTTTATTGTATTGTATTGTATTTGGGATTTTTGCTAAAATAATAAATTTTAGGTGTTCTTACCACAGGAATAAAAAGGGTAACTGTGTTAGAAGATGGATGTGTTTATCTGTTTGACTATCATAACTATTTCAGTCTCTCTCTCTATATCAAAACATCATGCTGTACACTTTATTATTATTATTATTATTATTATTATTATTATTATTATTATTAAGACAGGTTCTCATTCTGTTGCCTAGGTTGGAGTGCAATGGTGCAATCACAGCTCTCTGCAGCCTTGATCTCTTAGGCTAAAGAGATCCTCCCACCTTAGCCTCCCAAGTAGCTGGGAATACAGATGCACGTCACTACGCCCGGCTAAATTTTTACTTTTGTAGAGATAGGATCTCACTATGTTTCCCAGTTTGGTCTTGAACTCTTGGGCTCAAGCAATCCTCTCGCCTCCGCCTCCCAAGGTGCTGGGATTACAGGTTTGAGCTACTGAATCTGGCTGTACATTTCAAATATATAGACTACGCTTTTTGAAAAAACATGCTAATATATATAGACGGCTTAGCATAGTGCCAGAAACACAGGAAATGTCCACGCAATGGTGGTGGTTTTTTAAAAAATCAATTCACAGGTAATTTAGAGCATTTTCTTGCTTGTCCATAGAGAAGCTTTCAAACCAGAGCATCCATGTTGCCCTTGGTTTCCAAAATCCAAGATCACTCAAAGGTTAATGTGAACAACTGCATGATTCCAATTTTAGCCTTAAGACCAGGAGGTCTGACCCTGGGCCTGCAGAGGTCTGCAAACATCCTCTGCAAGATGTGAGAAACAATTCAGGGTACATGTGTGTTTTTCTGCAGAGAGAGGCTTTCGCCGTTACCAGATTCTCAAAGGGATTCTCCGTCCACAAAGGGATCAGCTTGTGAGGATGATCTGAGCAGGCTGCTTATGTCCAGGAGCCAGGAGAAGGGACCCAGTCTTTACTGACCCTCCTAAGTGCCAGGCTGACATACACTATCCCCATACTAACAACAATCCGACAATGTAGGCATCATTACTCCCATTTTCTAGATGAGGAAACTGAGGCTTGGAGAGCTCAAATTAGGAGACAGACACTGAGCTCTACCACTTACCCTACAGCTGGTACAGGGCTGGGATTTCAGCTTGTGTCTATGTGATCCCAAGCTGGGTCCTGTCCTTGGTGCCATGCAGCCTCTGGGAAATGAAGGTGATCTAGCCAGGAAATGCATGCCCTGTCTTCCGTCAGAGCCCTCAGGAGACCAGGCTTTGAAATATCAGAGACCATGAGACAACCCCTCTCTAAATCTATGAGTAACTACTCTCAAGAACACAGAATGATCCACCCAAACTCTGATATCCCTTCCTGGGGAAAGTCTCCGCCTCTCCTCCAAGAAGAGTCCATTTCTCTCTCCTCCACATTCCTCTGGTATGTGGCTTATACACCTCTTGGTTCCTTTCTCATGGTCTGGCTGTGTGCTATCTCAGAGGCCATGGAGTGGTTAAAAACCTGGGTCTTGGAGGCAGGTGGAGTTCTGGCTCTGCCACTTATCAGCTATGCGACCTTGAATTATTCACTTAACCCCTCTGAGCCTCACTTTCTACACTTATGAAATGAAGCTAATAGGATCTACCTCACATGATAGGGTACGATATTTTTCTCTTGTACTCTCTTCTATCAGGGGCATCCTCTCTTCATTCTTCATCTATGTCCTATTCTCCTATTCGTTAGAACTTAATAAATGGCAGCAATGATTTCAGCTATTGTCACTGTGTTATTAGCTGACTGCACATTTACATCCACCACTTCCCCCAGACCCTAAGCTCCCGGAAGGCAGTGATTTTTCATTTCCATATCTCTAGCACCTGCCATAGTTGCTGGAGCATAATATGTCCTTAGGAAATGTTTGTTGCTGAATAAGAAATTCAAAAAATTCCCACTTACACAATTGATAATATACATGTAACATTCAGAGCTCCAAATCTGCTCCATAAAAGTACAAGTTCCAGGAAGGTTCACTGACTTTTGCTTTTGTGTTTTTTTTTTTTTTTTTTTTTTTTTTTTTTTTTTTAGACAGGGTCTTGCTCTGTCACCCAGGCTGGAGTGCAGTGGCACGATCATAGCTCACTACAACCTCAACCTCTTGGCTCAAACAATCCTCCAGCCTCAGCCCCGAGTAGCTGGGACTATAGGCACATGCCACCATACCTGGCTAAGTTTTGTATATTTTGTAGAGGTGAGATTTTGAGACCATGTTGCCGAGGCTGGTCTTGAACTCCTGGGCTCAAGTGATCTACTCTCCTGGGTCTCCCCAAATTCTGGGATTAGGCGTGAGCCACTGTGCCCAGCACAGAGACACTTTTAAGTGAAAGATCCTCCGTGGGTTACTGGGAGAGCTGGGGAAAATGAGGGCATGAACTTAACCTCAGGGCTACATGCAATAGGGCCAACTGTTACTCCATGATGTGTGTTTTGATGGCACTTGTCCAGTTTATCAGGGACCAAAGGTCATGTGCCTTCCACCTTTCCAACCAATAACCTTTTTACCCACTTGTGTATCCATTCCAGCCTTCCAGTTACTTATGCAACCATCCCCTCATCCACTCATCCATCTATCCATGCATTCAAACAACCATCCCCATCCACCATCTATTCATACATTTATCCACTCATACACTTATCACAAACATCTTTATTGAACACTTTCTAGCTTCCAGGCACTGTGTTAGGCATTGTTGTGACCTAATGCTGAACAGCATATGAATTTCACCTTCAAGGAATTTATACTCTAGAGGGGAGACCATTGAGTAAATAGATCATCTCAATTCAGTGATGCAGATGATGATAGGAATGAGTTCAAGAGGCTGTGGGAGGACACAGGACTTGGAGGCTCAGGGAAGACTGGCAGAGGTGCTGTCTACGCCAAGGGAGGAAAGACATGTAGAGGATGCTGCTGGGGAGGAGAGCTTTCCATGTGGAAGAACAGCAAGGGCAAGAGGATGTGTACTGATCTGGGGAAATTGCAAGTGGTTATATTTGGCTGAATTATGGGAGGTGAAGCTGGAAGGAATAGGGTTGGTTAGAGACCAGGGCCTGGTCACAATGGGCCTTAGGTTGAGTTTGAATTTGGACTTTATCCCAAGGGATTGGGGAACCTTGGATTGATATCAAAGAGGCTTGAGTGAAGAGAGCAGGCTTTAGAAAGATCTCTCACACAGGAGATATCTCTTGTAGGAAATAGATTATCTTTATGAACCAGGAACAGCACCCGGGAAACAAGTCATCAAATTCGGGAATGATAGCAAAAGGCTTCTTCCTTCTGACATCTGATCTTGTTGTCTCCTTTTCCAGGACCATTTTATGCCTGGCTGAAAATCTAGTGATGCTGGTGGGAGGGAAGCTAATGATTCAGACAGTCATTAATCTTCTCCCTGAAGAAGCTTCCTTGAAGCTCAAATGGGGAAGGCAGAACCCCAAGGCCAGGCGAATTTCTGTAGTACGTAACTGTGGGCAATAATAGCCCCCATGACTATGCTTCGGCCAGTCAGTGGGGATGGGCTTGCATGCATTGTATCAGCTCCACTCCTTCCCCTGGCTATAGTGGTGGCTGGGGGCTCATTTTCCAGATTGGCAGCCAGGTTAGGGGGCACATACTACAGGCAAGGGGCAGAGCACGGGACACAGATTTACTGCACACCTAGTATGTGCCATTAGATCCACTTGATATATAAGAGAAATCAAACCAAGCGTCTGCTTTCCAGGAGCTCATAGTTATATTAAGTGTACAGGATCTATGCATCAAAAGAAAGTTGTCAACCTTTTTTTTTTTTTTGTGAGATAGGGTCTGGCTCTGTTGCCCAGGCTGGAGTTCAGCGGCACGATCTCATCTCACTTGCAACCTCCACCTCCCAGGCTCAAGTGATCCTCCCATCTCAGCCTCCTGAATAGCTAGGACTACAGGCATATGCCACCATGCCTGGCAAACATCTTTTTAAAAATATTTTTTGTAGAGATTGGATTTCGCCATGTTGCCCAGGCTGGTCTTGAATGTATGACCTCAAGCAATCCTCCTGCCTCGGCCTCCCAAAGTGGTGGGATTTCAGCTGTGAGCCACTGTACCCAGTCAGTTGTCAATATTTTGAAATGCAGAGAAAGGGGAAGAACAAAGGAAGTTGAAGCATCAACATCTCATCTGAAATAGTGTGGAGTCAAAATATAACACCTGTAGTGGATGGAATAAGAAATGGAATCATAAAGGCATTTGTTAGAGTTGCCAAGGTAACCAAGGTAGAACTAAAAATAGTGATAAACCTATTTTGGGAGATCAGGGCAAGAAATATCAATAGATGAGGTCTAAGGTCTGTAAATCAATCAATACCATGTTTTAGCATGGTGCTTAGAGATTTGGAGATAACCACAGAGGAAACAGCTAGAAAACTTAAGAATGGTAGCCCCTGGGAAGCAGAATAAAAGTAGGAAGAAGTGGGGGGAGAACTGCTTCCTGTTGTATGGGGTTCTCTCTCATTTGATTCTTTTTTTCACCATGTGCGTGTTGGTAGATAAAAAGAATTTTGAATGTTCAAATAGAAATAAGTCTTAACTAAATGGAATTGGTAGCATGAGGCAGACAGCACCATTTGATTTGTAGCAAGGGGTCTGTGGACACAACTCAGAGAAGCTGTGAACCTGGATGGGAAAAAAATTACATCTTTATTTTACATTAACCTCTAACTGAGATGTAGCACTTGCTTTCATTACGAATATAGACCAACAGCCACAGTAGTATTATCAGGACCTGTGACTTTATCACTAAAAGAAATCATAAGTATTTTCAGATCACCTTACAGTTGTTACAAATATCTTGAAATGTTTATGTTCATCACTACTTCAAAATTATAGAATCTGTTAGACTCACAGCTAGCTCATTTGTTAGTTAATGTGTTAATAAAGAAACACACATGTTGGCCGGGCGCAGTGGCTCACGCCTGTAATCCCAGCACTTTGGGAGGCCAAGGTGGGTGGATCATCTGAGGTCAGGAGTTCGAGAGCAGCTTAGTTAACATGGTGAAACCCTGTCTCTACTAAAAATACAAAAATTAACCAGGTGTGGTAGCGTGCGCTTATAGTCCCAACTACTCAGGAGGCTGAGGCAGAAGAATCACTCCGGGAGGTGGAGGTTGCAGTGAGCTGGGATCGTGCCACTGCACTCCAGCCTGGGTAACAGAGCGAGACTCTGTCTCTAAAACAAAAACAAAAACAAAACAAAACAAAACAACCCCAAACATGTTACCATATCACACTGGTTTCTTTAAAAGAAATACTTGGTAACTATATTTCAGTATAATTACTTCCTTTGCAATCCTATGTGTTATGTTTTATGCATTTAAAAACATTATTTGTTTTCAAAATAGCAAAGACATGTAATCAACGTAGATGCTCAGCAGTGGGCTGGATAAACAAAATATGGTTTGGGCCAGGAGCAGTGGCTCATGCCTGTAATCCCAGCACTTTGGGAGGCCAAGGCAGGAGCATCGCTTGAGCTCAGTTCGAGACCAGACTGGACAACATGGTGAAACCCCATCTCTCCAAAAAACACCAAAACTAGCTGGGCATGGTGGCTCAAGGACCTGTGGTCCCAGCTACTCAGGATATTGAAGCAGGAGGATTGTTTGAGCCCAGGAGGCAGAGGTTGCAGTGAGCTGAGATCGCTCTACTGTACTCCAACCTGGACAACAGAATGAGACCTTGTCTCCACAAACAAACAAACAAACAAACAAACAAGCAAACACAAAAAACAAAAGAAAAGAAAAAATATGGTACATATAAATCATGGAATATTACACAGGCATAAAAAAGAATGAAATCACCTTTTTTTTTGCAGCAACATGGATGCAGCTGGAGGCCATTATCCTACGCGAATTAATGCAGAAACAGAAAACCAAATACCACATGTTCTTACTTGTAAGTGGGTGCTAAATATTGAGTTCACATGGACACAAAGAGGGGAACAATAGACACCAAGTCTTACTTGAGGGTGAAGGGTGGGAGGAGGGTGAGGTTCAAAAAACTACCTATTGAGTACTTATGTTCACTACTTGGTGACAAAGTCATGTGTACACCGAACCCCAGTGACACACAATTTTCCTGTGTAACAAACTTGCACATGTACCCCCTGAACCTAAAAGAGAAGTTGGAAGAGGAAAAGAAAGAAAGAAAAACATTATTCTGAGAAAGAGTCTGTAGGTTTCACCAGACTACCAAGGAGGTTATGGAATAAAACAGGTTGAGAACCTGCATTAGAAAAAGGAGACTAGCCTGGGCACGGTGGCTCAAGCCTGTAATCCCAGCACTTTGGGAGGCCGAGACGGGCGGATCACAAGGTCAGGAGATCAAGACCATCCTGGCAAACATGGTGAAACCCTGTCTCTACTAAAAAAATACAAAAAAAACTAAAAAAAACTAGCCCGGTGAGGTGGCGGGCGCCTGTAGTCCCAGCTACTCGGGAGGCTGAGGCAGGAGAATGGCGTGAACCCGGGAGGCGGAGCTTGCAGTGAGCTGAGATCCGGCCACTGCACTCCAGCCTGGGCCACAGAGCAAGACTCCGTCTCAAAAAAAAAAAAAAAAAAAAAAAAAAAAAGAAGAGAAAGGAGACTAGCTGTGAGGTTAAGGCACTGGACAAAGTCTTCATAGGCAGAGAAGCAGGATTCACATGTTGAGAGAAGCTAGGACCCAGAACGATGGAGAGACAGAGAAAGCTGATGAGCGAACAATGATGATGGTGACACATCATCATTGATAATATGAATGAGGTTGATGGTAACAGTAACACAGCAGTTATTATTTACTGAGTGCTCACAACGTTTCAGACGCTAAGCCCCTTGCAAACATGATCTCGTTCACTTTTGACAATTACTGTACAAAGGTGTGAATGCTATTTCTCTTTTACAGCCTAGGAAACACAGCCCCGGATACGTCCAGGGTCTACTCTCGGGTCTCCTAGCTAGCAAGTCGTAGAGCTAGAATTCAAGCCATGGACTGCCTGATTCCCCAGCTTGTGCCCTTACTCGCTCGTCCATTCTGCCAAGCGCAGGGAAGGTGTTATTCTCATTTAACCAATGAAAGAACCAAGGCTCAGAACAAGTAAGGTGAAGCCAAGCCCAGGATTTCAACATGCTTAGGAAAAGCAGCTGAGGTTTCTCCCTTGCTTAACTGCTGCTGATTTCCTTCCTCATCTCTGATGGCACCTCCAGGGCCTGGGAGGCTCAAGGAACCTCGTGCCAGTTCTCTGGGCATCACCATCAAAGCTCAAATCCTGCCGAGTCTTCCTTTAACACAACACATGGCTTAGATTCTTCCTTCCATTTTTTTTTTTTTTTATATGGGTTCTTGTTCTGTCACCCAGGCTGGAGTGCAGTGGCATGATCATGGCTCACTGTAGCCTTGACCTCCTGGGGCTCAAGCAATCCTCCCACCTCAGCCTCCTGAATAGCTGGGACTACAGGAGCATGCCACGACACCTGGCTAATTTTTATTTTTTGTAAAGCCAGGGTTTCACTATGTTGCCCAGCCTGGTCTCTAACTCCTGGATTCAAGTGATCCTCCTGCCTCAGCTTCCCAAAGTGCTGGGATTATAGGCATGAGCCACCACACCTGGCCCTTCCTTCCCATTTTAGCCATTGAAGCCCTCCTGCTATCAGGCCTAAATAACATCATAACCTCTTAATTCAGCTCCCCAATTCTAATCCATGCTCCCCATGAATGTGAGACGTGTCTGAACATGAGTTTCTCAAATTGGGGTCCCCTGGAGGTTCACAATACACTATGATCATGTTGTAATTGCTTTAAGTTGTAGGATATTACCATCATCCTTTTCCGAATTAACTAATCACTATCTTATCATCATGCATTGCCACATGATGCTGGTGTCTGTTCTGCATTTGTGTTAGTGATGACAACTGTGCTGAACTGTCTCACTTTAATTACTGCACAATGACAAGAAAATACCATGGGCATGATACAGAAATGATCTTCTTTGTGCCTGGTAAAGCCTCAAGAATGGAAAGCCACGCTGTATGAACAGAAGGTTCACAGAAGTCTGAGAAGGGGAAAGTGGAAAATCAGGTCCTCACAGAGGCAGAGGAAAATCAAAAGAACTCTCTGGAATAAATACATTTTAAAAATGATATGTGCTGATCAAGCTCTTGAAAAAAGAACCGTCTGGGGTGTGTGCCCACCATTTAGATTGTGAGTGGCGGTTTTGTGTCAGCAAAACATCACTGTGCCCACCGCAGACATGTTTTGAATTTGAATTTTATTGGTTTTGTAATTATGATCATATTTAATTTGTAGATTTGTTCTGGTTTTATAGCAGTAGATGAGATATAAGTGAAGAACTTATATCTGCTTTTATGCCAATGTACGTTTAAAAAACATCATAATGGAAAGATTTTATGACATTGGCAAAGAGGAGGTGTCTGTGAGAATAGGTACCTGCTGAAGGCGTCCCACGTTAGCCGGGCATGGTGATTGTGCCTGTAGTCCCAGCTACTTGGGAGGCTGAGGCAGGAAGATGGCTTGAGGCCGGGAGTTGAGGTTGCAGTGAGCTGTGATCATGCCACTGCACTCCAGTCTGGGTGACCGAGCAAGACCCAGTCTCAACTGAAAAACAAACAAAACAAAACAGCCAGAAGCCACGTGGTAGCTCATGCCTGTAATCCCAGCCCTTTGGGAAGCTGAGGTAGGTAGACTGAGCCCAGCAGTTTAAGACCAGCCTGGGCAACATGGGGAATCTCTGTCTGTACAAAAAGTTAAAACATTTGCCAGGCATGGTGGAGCATGCCTATAGTCTCAGCCACTGGGGAGGCTGAGGTGGGAGGATCGCCTGAGCCCAGGGAGATTGAGGTTGCAGTGAGCCATGATCATGCCATTACACTCACTCCAGCCTGGGTGACAGAGCAAGACCCTGTCTCAAAAAAAAAAAATGTTTTTAATTTTAAAAGAATTTTGTAAAAGCGTCCCATGTTTGAAAGATGCTGACCTGCTTGCCACTTTGCAGATTACATTTACTGTTCAAATTATTGCCCATTTGGAGTTAATGCTTCACGTGCTTCACCTGTGGTCTCCGTATCCTGCCAGGTTGGTGGACAGATCCTCTGCTTTAGTCAAATGGGTAGATAAAGCATCCTTCGAGTCGTCTGTGCAGTACTTTCACCTACAGTTAAGGATGGAGTGTGCCGAGTGCTCAAACTAGCACCTACAACATGGATCAGTGCCTGCTAAATGATAACCACTCTTAATATGAGCACGGTTGCCTCTTCAAGAGACTGTGGAAAGAGATGTCACATCTGCTGGCATAAACCCACCTCTCCCGATGTTCCTGTCGCTGCCTCTTACAGCCTGATCATGAGAACAGAGGAAAAATTAAGGTAAATGTGTTATCCTAAGTAGAGAAATACCTGGGAATGAGTTTTGGGAGGCTCCATCATGTTTTGGGAAAGAACATTCTGGATTAGGGAATACAAAGACTTAAGGGTAGGGCCCAGCTCTGTGTGCCCTTGGACAAGACACCTAGCCTCTCTGAGCCTCAAGCTCTGCTATGTTGAATAGGACAAAGGATCATTCTAGCCCTGCTTACTTCATGGGGCAGGCAGCAGGATCAATGAGGTCAGGGATGTGGAAGGTGGAAGTGACAGTGACCTGAGGGGCTGCCATTATTATTGCTAGAGTGACAGTGATGAGGCAGAGCTGGAGAGATGCTCAAAGAGCTGGCAAAGGAGGGAAAGGCAGAGAGAGATAGAAGAGTAACTCTATTGCCTTCACTGCCTGTCCTTTCTCCAGAGCTAACTTAGGCACACACAGTTCCTATAAATTTTGCTCCCAGCCTCTTCTCTCAACTGGGTTCAGCTCACACAGACTCTTAGGGAGTCTTAGGCTGCCTTGGTGGCAGCTGAGGTCCCGATAGAGAAGCTGGAATAGTTATCTTGGAGCCCCATAGGAAAAAGAGGGACGACACGGGCAAGGGGCATGGCTGCTCAGGGCGAAGGGTGACCATGGCTGAGTTGTGCTCAGCTCAGACCACAGTGGGCTCACTGAGGGCCTGCAGCTCAGCATTGACCCTTGGTTCATCCCAGAGACATGTGCCCCAGGAGGGCCCTTCTCTCTACATGTCTCAGTTCCTCTATGGAGGAGGAGATGGAATGAGATGCTCTTTTTAAAGGCACTCAGAATGTGAGCAACTTGATGGGAGTGGGTGGGGAATGTCTCATCCATTTCTGCAGTCTCAGAGCCCAGTAAGGCAGGATGAGAGTAAATGTTCAATGCATGTTGCGTGAAATAAATAAGTAGATGGAAAGGTGGATAGATGGGTAGATGGATGGACAGAACAACAGATGGATGGGTGCATGAACGGGTGATGGATAACTGCATGAGAGGGTGGACAGATAGATAAAAGGACAGAGAGATGGATGGAGTGAAGGAAAACTTTAATACAGTAGCTCTAAGACAACTCCCCTGAGAGCCCTCCTTGCAAGACTGACCCTTGGCTCACAACTGGGAAGCTGGATTTTGGGAGGGTTTCCAAAGTTCCTAGAATTGATAAGAGTAGCTCACTATGGTTTATGTTAAACATCCATTTTTCTTCTGAGAGTCTGGAATTTTGGTATATTTTAGGCAGAGTGTGCCTACATGGCCCACCCCCATAAAAATCTTAGGCACAGAGTGTCTAATGAGCTTCTGTGGCAGAAAACATTTCACACGTCTTGTCACAACTTATTGCTCCAGGAATTAAGTGTGACCTGTGCGGCTCCACTTGGAGAGGATTGTTGGAAGCTTGCTCTTTGTTTCTCTGGGCTTTACCCCATGCATCTTTTCCCTTTGCAGATTTTACTTTGTATCTTGCACTGGAATAAATTCACGAGTACAACTGTATACTGAGTCCTGAGTCCTCTGAGAGAATCATCAAACCTGAGAGTGCTCTTGGGGACCCCAATTACAGACAGACGGATGGACAGATAAACTAATAAATGGATAAATTAAAGGTAGATAGGTGAGTGATATCTGATAAGCTATTGATAAATGTATGGATGAGTAGATGAATAGGTGGATAGAGAGACAGATGAATGACTAGGTGGATGGATGGACAAATGACTAATAGGATGGGTAGATGTATGTATGGATAGATGGATGAATGGCATGCATGGAGGGTTAGCTGGATGGATGGTTGGATGGATGGATAGATGAATGCATGAATGGATGGATGGTTGGCATGCATGCGTGGGTGGATGGATGGATGGATGCATGGACAAATTCCTGGATGCATGGATGGATGGATGGATAGATGGATGGATGGATGGATGGATAGATTGATGGATGCATGGGTGGATAAATGGTTGGATGGATGAATGGATGGGTGGATAGATGGTTCCATGGGTGAATAGATGGTTGGATGGATGGATAGATGGATGCATGCATGGATAGATGGTTGGCATGCATGCATGGGTGGGTGGATGGATGGATGGATGGATGCATGGATGCATAGATGGATGGTTGGTTGGATGGATGGATAGATACATAGATAGATGGATGGTTTCATACATAAATGGATAGATGGATGGGTGGATGCATGAATGGGTGGATGGTTGGTATGTGTGCAAGAATGGATGCATGTGTGCATGGATGGATGCATGAATAGATGCATGGGTGTTTGGATGATGTGTGTGTGTGTGTGTGTGTGTGTGTGTATGAAGGGTTAGAAGGAGTGACCTAAATCTTTCAGATGCTCTAAAGGCCACAGATTTTAATGGCCACAAGAGTTCCTCAAAGGCTCAAGACTATTCATACCTAACTTCTTTGTCAGGAATGAGTCAGCGCCTGGGGGATTTTTGCTTGGCGGGATCAGAATTTAATATGGTCACTGCTTATATATGCATATGGGTACCTGGAGGACTAACTATATGTATAGTAGTGCCCGTGATGAATAGGAAGGTTGGTTTGGGGCATAAGCTCAGAATGCAGGAGCAAAGAGGGTAGAAGAATGCATCTGGTTTCCCAAATCTGTGGGTATTACTGGCCAACAGCACTACCAGCTTCCTGAAGACTGAATTTGTTTTCTCTAGTTTGGGGTTTGACTCTGTAAAAATATTTGGTCTTTATTTGAGATCTTTTGTTTTCTCTTGCAAATTAAATGTCTCTTTATGATTCATTGTTCTGGAGGAGTCATGGTGAGCATTGCAAACCCATTTTTTCCTGTTTTTTTTTTTTTTTTTTCTTGAATGATGAACTCTACTTTGATTTAAACATTTTTATAATAATTTTTCTTTTAATTGAAAAGTGATTTTTAAAATGCATTTGGCAGAGGGGGACAGGGGATGTGTAAAAGTTACAGTCTCATTTATTCCTACTGAAATGGAAGGGAAATGGAACCCGGGGAGGAACAGGATACAAAAAGAATACTGGAAAGTAATAGAACCAAAGGAGAAAAGAAAGAATACAATGAATGTGAGTGGGCTTTGAATAGGCATCTTGTTTTGTACCTAAGCACTCGAGTTAGAAGAAATAGAGAAACGAAAAGTCGGAGCTGCTACCTGGCCAAAGACCAATTCTCTGTGACTCAGAGGCACTGCCACCATCTCCCTCTGAGCCCATGGGCCTCAGTTTCTACATCTGTCAATGGGATGCAGGTATCTTCATAGGGCTGCTGAGGGTCTCAGGAAATAATGAGTGGGAAAATGCAAGCTGTATGGTGCTACATGTGGGGTGGGTGGGTGGCGTGAGTGGGGTGAAGAAAGTAGGGTGAGCTTCCAGACTCTCCTAGCTCTAAGAGTCCATAAGTAATGAAAATACATGGATGTGTATCATGCTCACAGATTTATACTCTCTCACACACAGTTACACATGCACACACCTCTCACATGGATTCTCACACATCTCACACAGCCACACCCTCTCACACACACATGCAGACTCATTATACACACCCTTCCACACCCATAGACACACCATTAAACACACACACCCTCACGCAGATACCAACTCCTCACACACACACATTTTCACACATGCTTCACACATACATACCCCCTCACATGCACACTCTCAACATCGCTACTCACACACACCGTTAAACACATATTTGCATGCACAGAACCCTCACACACACACCCTCACACACACACTTCACATCCCCTTACTCACACTCCATACACACACACTCCCTCACATGCACACTCTCAACATAGCTTCTGACACACACCCTTCATCACATCTTTGCATGCACAGAACCCTCACACGCACACATATCCTCACACACATTTACACACACACCTTTACACACACACCCTTACACACATTCCATCCACGCACACACCCTCACATGCACACTCTCAATATAGCCTCTCACACACACCTTTAAACACATCTTTGCACACAGCCCTCACACACACACCTTCACACACACACACACATCCCCTCACATACACTTTATATACACACACATCCTCTCACACACTCCATACACACCTTCACATGCACAATCCCAATATAACTTCTCACACACACCCTTAAACACGTTTGCACGCACATAACACTCACACACACCCTCAAATGCACACTCTCAACATATCTTCTCACACACACCCTCAGACACACTCCATACACACACACCATCACATGCACACTCTCAACATAGCTTCTTACACCCTTGAACACATCTTTGTATGCACAGAACCCTCACACACACACACACCCTCACACACAGACACATTCCATACACACATACCCACACACACCAACACACTCCATACACACATACCCTCACACACACACCGACACACTCCATACACACACACCCTCACATGCACACTCTCAACATAGCTTCTCACATACACTCTTAAGCACATCTTTGCTTGCACAGAACCCTCACACGCACACATATCCTCTCACCCACTCCATATACACACACACACCCTCACATGCACACTCTCAACATAGCTTCTCACATACACTCTTAAACACATCTTTGCATGCACAGAACCCTCACACACACACACACACACACACACCCCACACACTCTACATATACACACATGTAGGGTGCTACATGTAGGGTGGGCGGGGGGGGGGTGAGCTTCTAGACTCTCCTAGGTCAGTCTAAGAATCCTAAGTGATGAAAATACATAGATGTGTATCACACTCACAGATTTACACTCTCACACAACTCTCACACGCATTCTCACACATCTCACACACAGCCACACTCTCTCATACACATGTAGACATTATACACACCCTTCCATACCCCATACCCATAGACACCATGAAATGCACCCTCATGCAGACACCCCCAACTTCTCACACAAACACCTTCACACACACACATTCACACACGCTCCATACACACACCACCTCATGTGCACATTCTCACACACACCCTTACACACATCTTTGCATGCACATAACCCTCACACACACGCACACCTTCATACATATACCCCGTATACATACACCCCTCACATGCACACTCTCAGCATAGCTGCTCACAAATCCTTAAACACATGTTTGCACACACACAACCCCCACACACACCTTCACACACGCACATACCCTCACACTATATACACACACATCCTCATATGTAAAATGCTCAGCATAGCCTCTCACACACCCTTAAACACATCTTTGCATGCACACAGCCCTCACACACACCTTCACACACAACCCCACACACGTTCCGCAACAATCCGTCACATGCACACAAAGTCTCATACACAGATGACCCACAATCCTCACATGTGTTCACTCTCACACATACCCTCACACATATGCACACAACCTCACAGACACACGCCTCTCACACACATACAACCTCACACACACATCTCTCACACATATGCACACCTCACACACACACGCCTCTCACACATATACACACAGCCTCACATACACACCTCTCACACATATACACACCTCACACACACACCTCTCACACATATACACACAACCTCACACACGCCTCTCACACATATGCACACCTCACACACACACGCCTCTCATATACACACAACCTCACACACACACCTCTCACACATATACACACAACCTCACACACACACCTCTCACACGTATACACACAACCTCACACACACACCTCTCACACATACGCACACAACCTCACACACACATGCCTCTCATATACACACAACCTCACACACACACCTCTCATACATATGCACACCTCACACACATCTCTCACACATATGCACACAACCTCACACACACACGCCTCTCACATATACACACACACTGATACTCCTCACATCCACACAGTCATCCCCCACAAAGCCTCACACACACCATGCCCTTCAAATTAGCCATTTTGAGAGGTTCAACCAAGCTATGGTGGAGATCAGAGTGTCTGCTCACTCTGCCACCAGCCTTCTGACCCATGGATGCCCAGAAACTGCTCCTTCTGGGCTTCCAATGACCGCATGGAACCAAATTTCAATGGACACCCACATGCTCTCTCCCCTGACCCCTGGGCGATGTCTCTCTTTCTTCCCCATCCTTGGTATCTGATGACCCCAAGCATGAACTTTGAGCTCCCTGAGCAAAGGGGCCTTTTCTGCCTTATTCACATGTGTATCCTCAGAGCCCGACAATCAAGAAATATTTGCTGAATGAGACGGAATGAGGGTGTGAGGCATGGAGAGAGAGATGATTTACCTAGGCCAGGGCTCGGGGCTCTGGGAGTGTGGGGCAGGGAGAGGATGTAAGGGTGCCCTTCTCAGCCAATTTCAAGGCTTCCTTCTCTCCCCAGCTCTCGGCTAAGCCCTAGGCCCCTCCTGAGCCAGATCCTCCTCCCCACATATATCCCATCCTTGCCTCCTCCTGAATGATCCAAAGTTCTGATACTATTTGGAACCTGCCTCCAGCAGCCATTTCTGACTCACCTCTCAGGGCTTCCCAGAGAGTTTGGGAAGAGAGAGGAAGGGATCTGGCTTCGCTGGAAACCCAGGCCTTCTGTGATCCAACCCAGTCTCAATACACCCACACCACCATCTTCATTGCCCCAGTAGTTACTACTTGCAGGAACTGGGCTATGTGATTTACACACAAATCCTCCCAACCATCTAGAAGGCAGGCCCTAGTGGCAGCCACATCCTAGAGTTAGGGGAACAGAGGATCTAAGAGCAAGTCTTTGGCTCAAGGTCAACGGGCAAGTGGTGATTCTGGGATTTGAACTCAGGCCCCCAGCTCTTCCTGGCCAAGTTTCCTCAACTTCCCACATGGGGTCTGGCACCCCCTTCTGGGCTTCCCCATCCAAGCAATGCACCTTCCTTGCTATCCTCATCTGTCCCCTCACCTGTCTCCCCCACTGATCCAGAAACTACTCAGGGGCAGTGGTGTGGACAACCGTGGTGTCTTTGCTAGGCTAGGGCAATGCTCCAGCTGGGAATTGCCTTAGGTAGGGAAGCTGGCTTGCTTGGGAGATGATGACACCTCCCCCACCTCCCCAACTGAGGACAGCCTAAGTCAATGACTGATTGACACAGGCATACAAAAAACTGGTCCCCTTTTGTTTTCTGTGTCTACCACTTCATCATGAGGGCCTAGACCAATGCCTGGCACATAGCAGGAGCATAGTGAATGTTTGTTGAATGAATAAATGAATGTCTCTTCTTCCCCTCACCTAGACATCTGCATTTC
Organism: Piliocolobus tephrosceles; assembly: GCF_002776525.5. Classification (NCBI taxonomy): domain Eukaryota; kingdom Metazoa; phylum Chordata; class Mammalia; order Primates; family Cercopithecidae; genus Piliocolobus; species Piliocolobus tephrosceles. Next base: position 115,123,382 of record NC_045443.1, read on the forward strand.
TCAATTCCTATCCAGGTCTTCTCTAAATTTGCAAGGCCATCCTCTCCTTACCTGCCAGGTATCCTCACCTGCCAGGTTCACCCCGGCGGGCCTTGACTCCATAGCAAAGTGCTTTGTCAGCTGTCTGTACACCTCAGGAATTCAGCTGCATATAGGGGGTGAGAGGGAGTCTGAGCTGAGGGAGGTGGTGAGACTCCCACCCTAGCTCAACCTGGAGCACTCTGCTTTGATCAGTTTCCACAAGATTTTGTTTAGACAAAAGTGCTCTGCGCCTGCAAAGACTGAGAAGCCCTTTGACATGTTGTGTTTTCCTTCTGTCCCACCCACTCCCGTGATGGGGAGCACACCCTGCCTCATGCTGCCTCATCCAAATTTTGTAGAAAATTGCTTCTGTCCCATCTAGACTGGAACTCCTCAAGGAGGGCTGCAGCCTAGAGGGTGAAAGTGTGCACTCTGGAGTCACAAAGACCTTGGGCAAGTTATTTCACCCCTCCTAGCCTCCGTTTCTGTAGCAGTAAAATGGGAAAGTAATAGAACTAGTAGGTGAGCACTGGGCAAGAGTTCAACAAGGTTCATTATCTCAGGCCAGGTTCGGTAGCTCACGCCTGTAATCTCAGCACTTTGGGAGGCCAAGACGGGATAATCACTTGAGCCTAGGAGTTAGAGACCAGCCAGGGCAACATAGCGAAACCCCACCTCTGCAAAAAAAAAAAAAAACAAAAAACAAAAATTAGCTGGGCATTGTGGTGTGCATCTGTAATCCCAACTACTCAGGAGGCTGAGGTGGGAGGATCACTTGAGGCTGTCATATTGAGGCTACAGTGAGCCATGATCGCACCACTGTACTCCAGCCTGGGCAACAGCACAAGAACCTGTCTCAAAAAAACAACAAAACCAAACCAAACAAAAAACAGAAGATGAAACACAAAACAAAAATAATGAATCATCTCATGTGCTAAACACAGCGCCTGGCTCATGGCAAATAATAAATGGTACCTTCTAGTATTTGTTAAATTACGCAAGCAAGTGCCTTGGGCATGCCTAGTAATTAATTATCAAAATTATCATACTTTTCCTTTAGCAAAGGCAGTTAAACCATGGATGTATGTAAAGCTCATTTTGCTCTGGTGTGGTTACTTCCCAGAGGCCTAAGGGGGTATGTGATAGTCATAATCCCTGGCCTCTAGCTAAAGCCACTCATTCTGGGTGGACATTGGAGACATTCTGCATGGTTTTGCCAAGTGGGGCCTCATCCTTTGCCACAAAAAGAATCCCATGTCCTACTGTTTCTTAGGCATGTAGATTTCCACTAGATCCAGGCATAGCATGCAAAGACAGCTGAGAAAATTGGAAGAGGCCGTGGTTTCTCATATCCCAGATTTGCCCGTGTATCTGCCGCAGCTAGTACAGGGCTCACTCATAGTGGATCCTCAATACATGCCGTGCAGTGAACAAAGGAATACAGGAATTTGAGGTCTCCCATGTAATTTCAGCATCTAGCAATAGATGTTTCTTGATAAGCATTTTGGGAATGAATGAATGCATTCTAGGTTTGCTATCATATCCTCAGCGTTGGGCCTAGGTCCTAGCACAGAGGCCTCTGATGAATATTTATAGCAGAAATGAACTAGATCCACTATTTCCCAGAAAGCAGCTGAGCTTCCCTTGTAGTTGCCCCCATCCCTTTCCTCTTGTCTCATACTCACAGTCCTCGGGTCCAGCTGCCAGCCTGGCTTGGCGTTAGCCAGCTGGGAAAGGAATCTGGGAGACAAAGCAAGTGAAGCTCCCCAAGATGCACAACTGGGAGAGTCTCTAGCCAGCTCTCCAGGAAGCTCTGGGGGTGCTGCCCTCGGGAAACAGCCCTGAGATAGACTGAACTGGAAAGAGCCATCTACAGTGATTCTGTGACACTGTCAAGGAGCCCTCCTCTGCATGGCTTTGGCATTGAATGCAACCACACACATATACCACACACACACACACACACACACACACACACACACACAGCAGGCACTATGCCCTGCTGGACAGAATGGGCTACAGGGATATGCATGGGCAAATGCACCCCAGACAGCACGTGCATGTGGATGGACACTCAGCAATGTTCCATCTCCCCAGGCCAGGCCCTGCCATCCTATCTCAAACACACTTTGCCTCCACCCCAAGCAGGCAGTGGCCACAGACCACCAGGTGGTACCACCAAGTGATAACACTGTCTGTTACCGCAGGGGACCCTCTCATGGATAACGGAACCTCTCCCAGCCAGGAGCTGAGGCTCAGCGTTTACAGCCAGTGCAGGCTCAAGGACGAGTCATGTGTCCCCCCACTTCCTGGAGGTCCTGGCGAGCTTTCCCGGTCTGGGTCCCCCCACCCACGTCTGTCCCATGAGCAGGCAGCCACCTCCTCCTCTGTCCCTGCTGGGATCAACTCTCCACTAGGAAGCAGGAGGTGGCTCAGATCCTGCAGCGTGGCCTGCTGTGCAGGCTGTACTGCTATCCCTAAAAGCATCTGCGGATCCTGGCCCGGGCCCTCCTTGGCCTTCAGTCATGCTCCAGGACATGGGCCCTCTGAAGCGCGTGGCCTTCCCCTCAGCTCCGGCCTCCAGTAGAGCAGCCTCTCCATGCCTGCTTCCCACAGGGGTCTCATACCAGCCGAGCAATGGTACCACCCACAGCATGAGCTCTGGGGCTGGCAGGTCGGAGGGACCCAGCCTTAGGGTCCCAGACAGGCCGGCAGGGAGAACCAGCTCTGTTGAGGGTGATGAGAGCAGAGTCGAAATCCTAAAGCCTCATCTGTGCTAAGTGATCCCTCCTTCACCCATCAGGTCTCCTGACACTGTCTGGGGGGAGCCCCTGCGGCTGCGTGACCGGAGGGGAAGGACATGGGACTGGCCTGTGGTCCCCTTGGGTACCCTTCCTATAAGGCTGAGGTGACAGGGGTCAGGGATGCTGCGAGGCCCTGTAACGCTTCAGGAAAATGAGCCCTACAGTGAGCCCCCACCCCACGACGCCCAGCTCGGGCACACCAGGTCCTCCAGCCTGGGGAGCTGAGCCCCCGCCTGGGTACTCACCAGCTCCGGCAAGGCCTCACCCTGGCATGGTGGCGGTCACCCCCTCTCAGACAGTGCTCCCCATCTGGAGAGGCCAGCGGCACTAATCAGCCGCCTGGCGTGGTGCAGGCCGAGCAACTGGGGTTTAATTGACACCAGGTGGCCCCTCCCCAGGGGCAGGCTGGGAGGCGGCTCTGCTGGGTTGGGAGGCCAAGCCTTGGGCAGGGGGGTTGCACCCAGACCAGGCCAGTTCAGGCTTCCCCGGGAGAGACAAGGGCAGTCAGGCAGTCGCTGGCCACCCCTCCCTTCCACTCCTGCCGGCTGCCTCCATGGCACGGCCCTGGCTTCCCTAGGCTCTGACCTTTCTTTCATTTAGAGGTGGCAGCGGCAGTGGCAGCGTCTGCCCAGGAGGAGGGTGGCTCAGGTTTCCCCCCAGCTGGCTGGGGGCAGCCAGGATCGAGCTCACTGTGTCTGCCGGGATTAGGCTGTGCCCGCCAGATCCTGAGTGAGGCCACCCACGGCAGTCACAAAGGATCCCATGAACTATCTTTTATTGAACACTTACTATGCACCAGGCCAGGCATGGTGCCCACACTGTCCCCTCTGAAATCTCATGTGCCCCCAAAAGGTGGGCAGTTATTAACCCACTTTGCAAGATGAGGAAACGGAGGCTCAGAGAAGCTAAGCTTCTGCTCTGAGGTCACGTAGCAGAAGAGCCCGAACACACATCCAGCTGTATCTGATACTGAGTCAGGGATTTTCATGGCCACCTGCAAAGTAGATGATATCATCCCCATTTTTGAGATGAGGAAATTGAGGCTTAGAGAGGGGAAGTCAGTTTTCAAAGTCACACAGCAAAGTACGGAACGTGGATTTGCCACTAGGTGTGTTGGGCCAGGTTGCCAGGGAAAGTAAAGTTCACAGCTGAAATACAAGCCGTCTTCTCTGACCCACATGTGTTCCTGCTTATGAGCCACAGTTTGGGGTTTAGGAGAAAGAGCACTGGACTTAGAGTCAGAAGACCTGTGCCCAACTTACTGTGTGACCTTGAGCAAGTTACTCCACCTCTCTGGGCTTTGCTGCAGCTGTTGTGAACCCCAAACGGGACATCACATGGAAAAGGCTTTGTGACTTGGGTTCACAGGGCAGGATGAGGGAGTACCAAAGTAGCCCCACTCTGCCCCGGGAGCCCTTCCCAAAGGCCCCCAACCCTGTTCTTTCTCTTTACTGACAGGAGCGGGACCCAGCAGGGAGGAGCACACAGGTTCCACAAGTGCACAGGGTTCAGATCCTGGCTCTGATCTGAGTCTCACAAACTGCGTGACCTTCAGAAGTCATTTCACTGTCTAGTCTCAATTTCTCCTTTCTAAAAATGTGCTCCCGGGCACTCCTGCCCTGCCTGGGCTGCGTGAAAATGAATGAGATAATACTTAGCACCTGCCTCTTTAGTCAACAACATTTATTGAGCACCTAGTAGACACGGGTGACTGTGCTGGCGATATAATTTTTACAGGAAAAACATTCTCGTAAAAACAAAGTCAGTTGACCAGGTGCGGTGGCTCACGCACTTTGGGAGGCTGAGGCGGGCAGATCACCTGAGGTCAGGAGCTCGAGACCAGCCTGGCCAAGGTGGTGAAACCCTGTCTCTACTAAAAATACAAAAAAAAAAAATTAGCCGGACGTGGTGGTGGGTGCCTGTAATCCCAGCTACTCAGGAGGCTGAGGCAGGAGAATCGCTTGAACCCGAGAGGCGGAGGTTGCAGTGAGCCAAGAACTTGCCAATGCACTCCAGCCTGGGCGACAAGAGTGAAACTCCGTCTCAAAACAAAAAACAAAAAACAAACCAAAGTCAGTCATTCATGCCCTTGTGGTGGAGACAGACAAATGTAAAAACCCCACAAAAAAAAGTATGTAATTCCTTGTGTTATGTGCTCGACAAATGGAAGTAGCTATTATTGTTGTTGTTCATGCGTTTATTCCACAAAAGAACTCACTGAGCACCTACTATGTGCCAGGTACTCTTCTAGGCATTGGGGATATAGCAGTGACCAATACAGACAAGGCTGTCCACTCTAATAATTAACTATGACAATAAATAGCAATACTTAACCATGACAACATATAGCAATAATAATTATTGTATTCCTATTCTCAGGCAACGCAGGTTCTCCCCAACACACGGGATGCCCTGGTTTTCTCACTGGTAGAATTACATACCTGTCTGCTGCCATCTGGCCCTCTGGGAGCTCCAAGCTGGAGCATGGGATTCCAGAATGTTCTTAGGTCTGATCCTCAGTGAAGCTCATGGGCTCTTTTTGGTCTGACTTGCGGGCACTCTGGCAGGCAGCTCATCCCCCTGGCATAGACCCAGAACCCATGTGGGTTGGGAGAAGTTGAGCCTGTGACTCAGCCAGCCTGGCCTGTCCAGCAGAGATGAGAAGGGAGCAAGCAGCTGACTGGGCTGTTAGCCATGGGGCCCTCCCGAACCATAGGGCAGGTGCCTGGAGGACAGAGTGGGGCTTTGGGATGACAAGGGACAGGCTCTAAGCTCAAGTGACTGCACCCCGGCCCCTGGTGATGGTGGCTGTTTCTAGTAAAGAGAATTTTTTTTTTTTTTTTAGACAGAGTCTCGCTCTGTTGCCCAGGCTGGAGTGCAGTGGCATGATCTCCGCTCACTGCAACCTCTGTCTCCCAGGTTCAAGCAATTCTCCAGTCTCAACCTCCTGAGTAGCTGGGACTACAGGCACGCACCACCATTTTTTTTGTATTTTTCCCAGAGATAGGGTTTTGCCACGTTGGCCAGACTGGTCTCAAACTCCTGACCTCAAGTGATCCACCTGCCTCAGCCTTCCAAAGTACTGGGAATGTAGGCATGAGCCACCACGCCTGGCCAAGAATCTTATAAGAATCACAGAGTATGCTGCCTTGTGAGTGAATGAGCTCCTCATCAATCAAATAACTCCAGCAGGATGCTATAAAGGGGAATCCAGAATTGCCTGTTCATTCGTCAGATGTATCCGTAAGACTGAGCTCTACCTTGTAGGTCTTGTTTACACCATCATAACTCGAGTGTGTAGCACAGAGCACATCACATAGTAGTTGGCAAATATTTCTTATATTCATATATGTACAGATCAGAATGTTCTTTCTGGCTTTGACCACATGAGACTTTGACAACAAGTAGCCCTGCCATTTTATTCACTTGTCTCTTCACTCAACAAATATATCCTGAACACCTACTATGTGCCAGGCACTCTTCTAGGCACTGGGGATATAGTAGTGATCAAGACAGATAAAAATTTCTGCCTTCGTGATGTCTACCATCTCATGATTGGACTTTCATTTTCTTTTTTAGAGATGGGGTATTAGTCTGTTCTCACACTGCTCATGAGGACATACCCGAGACTGGGTGATTTAGAAAGGAAAGAGGTTTAATGGACTTACAGTTCCACATGGCTGGGGAAGCCTCACAATCGTGGTAGAAGGTGAAGGAGGAACAAAGTCGTGTCTGACATGGCGGCAGGCAAGAGAGGGCTTGTGTAGGGGAACTACCATTTATAAAACCATCAGCTCTCATGAGACTTACTCACTATCAGGGAAACAGCATGGGAAAGACCTGTCCCCATGAATCAGTGACCCCCCCCATCAGGTCCCTCACACATGTGGGAGTTATGGAAGCTACAATTCAAGATGATATTTGGGTGGGGACACAGCCAAACCATATCAGACAGGGTCTTGCTTTGTCACCTAGGCTGGAGTGCAGTAGTGTGGTCATGGCTCACTGCAGCCTCACCCTCCTGGGTGATCCTCCCACCTCAGCCTCCTGAGTAGCTGGGACTATAGGGATATGCCACATTTTTTTTCATCTTTTTCAGAGATGGGGTCTCACTCACGACTGGGCTTTTAACGCGGTAATTCCACAGGTGTCAATCATATTAATCACAATGACACGCATTGCCTTAGGACGACTGGGCTTTTAATGAGGTAATTCCGCAGGTGTCAATCATATTAATCACAATGACACGCATTGCCTTAGGTTTCTGTGCCTTGGCCTATTGCCATTTGGCTGGATAACTGTGGCAAGGGGCCGTCCTGTGCACTGCAGGATTTTAGCAGCATCCCTGGCCTCCCCCCACTAGATGCCAGTAATAACCTCCCTTCTGCCTCCACTTATCACATCCCAAAATGTCTTTAGACATTGCCCGCGGCCCTGAAGGAGTAATCACATTGTCCCTGGTTGGAAATCCTAGTCATCTATTAAGCGCCAACTATGCGACAGGCACTTTGCATTCATTAATTTACTTAATCTCTAAAATAACTCCAGGAAGCAGGGATAATTACTATGTCCATTTTACAGAGGAGGAAACAGAAGAGACCAGCCACTTGCTGATGGGTCCCAGTTGGTGCACCTAGCCCTCTGACGTGCAGCTTCCAGCACCTCCCATGCTGAGCCCATGCGCAGCTGCACAGACCAAGCCTAGAGCAGGGTGTCTCTTTCCTGGACTTTTGCAGATTTCTCTTCTGGTTCTACTCTGTGGCCTCTTGCAGAGCACAGGGATTGGGGCCTTCAGAGAAGCTGCGACCACTAGAAAAATACTGCAAGCTGCAGATATAATTGTAAGTTTTCTAGTAGCTGCATTCAAAAGGTAAAAAGAAACAGGCAGCATTAATTATAATAATTAATACACTTTAATCCAGTATCATTGAAAGCTATCATGTCGGCATGTAACTAATTAAAATTTATTAATGAGATAGTTTAGTCTTTTTTGGCACCTCATTGAAATCCGGTGTGTGTTTTGCACTTGCAGCTCCATTCAGAGCAGCCACATCTCAAGAGTTCAGTAGCCACGTGTGGTCAGTGGCTCCCGTTTGGGGAATGCAGATATGGAAAGTTGTGTTGACTGAAGGAATGAAGACAGGAGGCAGGATATTCTCAGCAACATGGGCAAGGTGTCCCTGAGCCCACAGATCCTGAGGGTTGCCACACTCTACTGTCACTTTCCCCTGGACTCCTCTGTGTTTATCTGTCCTTCTGTCCCTGGAGCTGAGCTCCACGGTGGGCCTCTGTAGGAGAGGCAGTTTGGAATCAGAGCGGTTGGAATCAGAGGCCAGGGCCCCATCCTGGCTTTATCACACAGGTGCCTGAGCCAGAGCCTCAGTTTCCTCATCTGTGAATTGGGGATGAATTGCTATTCCCTAGAACTTTCTGCCGTAATGGACACATGGAAACCAAGGTGGTAGCCACTGGCCACACGTGACTATTAAACATTTGAAATATGGCTGGTGTGACAGAGGAACTGATTTTCAAATTTTCTTTAATTGTAATTAATTTAAGTGGAAGTAGCTGCCCGTGGTTCGTGGCCGTTGCATTGGACAGCACAGCTTCAGAGAGTTATTGGAGGATTAAGCATAAAGCCCCTGGCACAGAGAAGGCGTTCAGCACCTGCTGCCTTATCCCCCTGGTGGGTAGGTCCTCAATGATTGTTTGTGGGGGGGTCCCCTTGAGGGCTCAGCTGACTGCTGATGGTAGCTGGGAGATCACCCAAGGCTGGGGACACCATCTGAGGGGATTAGAGGAAACAGCCTCTCACACAGTCCTGGGAAGAGTGCCTGTTGCTACGAGCCAGATCGGAAAGCCTCATAATTCACAGAGCATTGGTCAGATTCTTCAGAAGGGTCTTGCCTGAGTAGTGGGAAATAATTAGCCCTAAATGAAATGCAGCTCTGAGTCTGTCTAACACATCTTAAAAGCAATGATTTAGGAGCGCAGTCTGGTGTTCAGACCCCAGTTCAAGTCCCAGCTCTGCCTTCTGTATTACCTGCTGTGTGACTTAGAGCAAGTCGGTTCTCTCTAAACCTGTTTCTTCACCTCTCAAATGGGCGTGCATAACAACAGTGCTTACCTCATGGGGCCTTTGGGAGGACTCAGTGAACTCTCAGCAAAGCGTTCAATAAATTGTAGCAATTACTGCTGTTTGATTGCAATGGAATGCAATGGAATTTATGTTTAGAAAGCGCTTGGTGGCCAGGCTCATGGCTCATGCCTGTAATTCTACCACTTTGAGAGGTTGGGTTGGGAGGATCACTTGAGGTCAGTAGTTCAAGACCAGCCTGGCCAATATAGTGAAACTCTGTCTCTACTAAAAATACAAAAATTAGCTGGGCATGGTGGCATGTGTTTGTAATCCCAGCTACTTAGGAGACTGAAGCAGAAGAATCGCTTGAGTCCAGGAGGTGGATGTTGTAGTGAGCCAAGATTGCACCACTGCACTCCAGCGTGGGCGGCAAAGTGAGACTTCGTCTCAAAACAAACAAACAAAAAAAAGTGATCCTATGAGAATTACAGGAGCGGCTGTTAGAAGCAAAAGCCCGCAGAGGTGGGGGAAGGCACACATATATGGCAACCACTAAGTGTCCCAAGTCAGTGAGACTAAGAGCTGCGGTTCAAACCCCTGGTATCTAAGTCCAGAATCCAGGGACTCTAAAAAACATTTTAAAGTTGATACATAGTATTTGCACATATTTACGGTGTACATGTGATATTTTGTGACATGCATAGAATGTGTAATGATCCAAGTGGCCCCCAAACACTTTTCTATCAACTGCTGTTTCCACCTCACTGGCTTTTGGAGAAATGAGAAAATATAATAGCATTTACATTTTTATTCTTCAAATCAAGGCCCTCCTAATCTTGGGGTGATAGATAGCCTTTCTTTTATAAAACAATGTTGATACTAAGTTGGAAATATCTTGTTTTTGTTTTGCTTTGGTTTTTAAAATGTCTTTACTTGGCAAAATAAAAAGCTGAGATAATGTATCAGTATCTCTAAAATTTCTTTTTTTTTTTCTTTCTTTCATCTAATGGTCCAGGAAACATGGACTATTAGGCTGCCTGGTTTGTAAAAGGTCTCAGAATATACTTGGAATTTTTCCCATGTCTGAGAGCAGTGTTTCTCGAAGTGTTCCACAGAGCGTGAATCCACCGAGATATAGTGAAAAAAGGGTTCTGAAGCCAAGTAAGTTGAGAAACCTACCTACTCCAGCTTCTCCTGAGGGAGTTATAATGTTCATGGGCATATCAAAGACTGACAGGCTGGGCACGGTGGCTCACGCCTGTAATCCCAGCATTTTGGGAGGCTGAGGTGGAAGGATTACTTGAGGTCAGGAGTTGGAGACCAGCCTGGCCACCATGGTGAAACCCCATCTCTACTAAAAACACAAACATTAGCAGGGTGTGGTGGGTGGCATGTGTCTGTAATCCAGCTTCTTGGGAGGCTGAGGCAGGATGATCTCTTGAACCCGGGAGGCAAAGGTTGTGGTGAGCTGAGATCACACCACTGCACTCCAGCTTGGTCAACAGAGCAAGACTGATATGGTTTGGCCGTGTCCCCACCCAAATCTCAACTTGAATTGTTATCTCCCAGAATTCCCACGTGTTGTGGGAGGGACCGGGGGAGGTAGCTGAATCATGGTGCCCAACCTTTCCTGTGCTGTTCTCATGATAGTGAATAAGTCTCACAAGATCTGATGGGTTTATCAGGGCTTTCCGTTTTTGCTTCTCTTATTTTTCTCTGCTGCCGCCATGTAAGAAGTGCCTTCTGCCTCCCGCCATGATTCCGAAGCCTCCCCAGCCATGTGGAACTGTAAGTCCAATTAAACCTCTTTTTGTTTGCAGTTTCAGGTAGGTCTTTATCAGCAGATGAAAATGAACTAATACAAAGACTCTGTCTCAAAAAAAGAAGAGTCTGACAAGTCCTGCTGCAAAGAGCCAACTTAACTTAGTTTCATTTAGTGCCCTTTTTCTTCTTTTTTCTTTTTTTTTCTTTTGAGATGGAGTTTTACTCTTCTTGCCCAGGCTGGTGTGCAATGGTGTCATCTCGGCTCACCGCAACCTCTGCCTACCTGGTTCAAGCAATTCTCCTGTGTCAGCCTCCTGAATAGCTGGGATTACAGGCACCCACCACTACGCCCGGCTAATTTTTGGTATTTTTTAGTAGAGAGGGGGTTTCACCATGTTGGCCAGGCTGGTCTCAAACTCCTGACCTCAGGTGATCTGCCAGCCTTGGCCTCCCAAAGTCCTGGGATTATAGGCGTGAGCCACCGTGCCTGGCCCCTTTTGCTTTTTGACCATAATCACTAACCTCCCATGAACACATTTCAGGAAAACTTCAAGTCCTGGCTGAAGCCACTAATCTTGGAGCTTAAGGATGTGTGTTTCCTTGTTTGGCTCGTTAGCCACTGAGATGACATTTTCCATGTTCATAAACCCCCAGGGGAGCTCCAGGAGTTATAAATGGTGCAGGAAAAACAATGACCCAATTGTCCAACACTACTGTAATTTGGAGCCCTGGGAAGGGCAGGGCCTCACATTTAGAGCTGGATCCTGGGCACTCCCAGCTACCTGACTGCAGCCGTGGAACCTGCAACTCACCCCCAGGAGCAACCATTGCAGACTGCTTAGACAAATGGGTATTGTTGGGCATGTTTTGGAAACTAATGTTAATGTCAGGTGAGGCCTGCAGGGACCCAGCCCCAACCAGAGGGCAGTGGTGGCCAGAGGTAGTGGGGAGGGATTGGCATGTGAGAGTGTGTGGGGTGGGCAGTAGGAATTTACATGTCCTAAAGTTGGGCAAGTGTGGATGTGGGTGTGCATGTGGACGATAGTGTATCTCTGTGCACACGTGTGTGTGCATGTGTGAGCTCCTGGAAGGTAAGGCAGGGACTTGAGGGTGGGGCCACCTCTGGAACCTGTAGGCCTATGAGAAGAGGGTCCCAGCCAGGAGTGAGAGTCCCCACTTTGGCCAACCCCACCCTTACTTGGAGCTCCAGTCACCTGCACAGGCCATACCAGCCTCACCCTGGACATGACCCTACCTGAAGCCCCTGGAGCCTCTTGGAAGGTGTATGAAATGCTCAAGTGGGGACATGGACATTCCCCCAGAGCTCATTTCAGGATGGGGGGAGGCACTGCTTGCACCACACATGTGGGGTTTGTATGGCTGACCACATCAACTGATTGGCCATCTCTGGACCACCACTGCCTATGAGCCCAAGCCCCAAATTTTAGCCTGGCATTCAGGGCCCTCAACAAAAGTCCCGCATCCAAGTGCCAATCCTGTTTCCCAGAATGCCCTGAACTAAAACATGCACTGAAGTCTTACTCTGTGCTAAACATTGAAAGTTTTTTATATCAAGTCAATAAGGATTCACAAGTTTTTGAAATAGGCACTTTCATGATTTCCATTTTACAGATGAGCAAGCCAAGGCTCCAAGAGATGAAACGACTTACCCAAGGTCACACAGTGGCTAAGTGGTGTTTTGGCCACAACACAAACTCATATCGGGGGTTTCCTGACTATGCATATGAGATGCTCCTGCTCAGAGGTGGCGGCAGACTCCCTGAGGTTAGTGTCTTTGGTTTGCTTTTCTGAAAGTGTGACCGTGCAAGTGTCAGGAGACCCAGGTTCAAATCCCAGCTCTGGCCCTTTCTAGCTGTGTGGCTTTCAGCACATAGCACATGTCTCTGAGCCTTGGCTTCTGTAACTACAGAATGGGGATGACTGTTTTCAACTCCAAGGTCTTGACTAAGCTGGGCGATGACTGAATGAATGATCATTAAATGCGTGAGCTGGGGGCATCCCTGGCCCTATCCCCACTGCATAGAAGGTGTTTAAGAATGCTGGCTTGGATTTCACTCTGTCCCTTAGCAATTCATATCACTTCTCTTGCTGCGTCTGTAAAGTGAAAGCAGATGACTTGCTCTCCAACCAAGGTCTTTCTTACTCCGTGAACACTGTCCCATTGCTCCCCGCCGTAACCCAAGCCAGTGTGCCCCACCATGCCCTGTACTTGCAGGCTTTCTCAGCCCCAGCACCACTGACATTTTGGGCTGGATCGTTCCTGTTGTGGGGGACTGCCCTATGCATTAGGGGGTTTGAACAGCATCCTGGGCCTCTAGTCATTAGATGCCATTAGCATCCCTCAGTTGGACATTGCCAAGTTCCCCGGGGGGCAACATTGTCCCCGGTTGAGAAGCATTGATTCATTGCAATGACTTTTCATTGCCTCTTGTCTTCCCTGGAAGTCATCAAGAATTGCAATTCAGGCCAGGAGAGGTGGCTCATGCCTGTAATTCCAGCACTTTGGGAGGCTGAGACAGGAGGATCACTTGAGCCCAGGAGGTCGAGACCAGCCTGTGTAACACAGAGAGACCTTGTCTCTATAAAAAATAAAAAAATTAGCTGGGCATGGTGGCACGCACCTGTAGTCCCAGCTTCCTGGGAGGCTAAGGTGGGAGGATCGTCTGAGCTCGGGAGATTGAGGCTGCAGTGAGCTGAGATGGTACCACGGCACTCCAGCCTGGGCAACAGGGTGAGGCCCTGTCTCAGACAAAACAAAACAAACCAAAAAAAAAAAAATGAATTGCAGTTCAGAGCATGGGCCCCAGATTCAAATGGTCTGGGTATGAATCTTGGCTCCACACTTTCCGCTGCGTGATGTTGAGCAAGTCACTTAACCTCTCTGAGCCTCAGAAGCTTCACCTGCATAACAAGAACAATACAGCATTTGCTGCATGGGACCATGGTGAAGGTTAAACGAGATGACAAATGTAATGTGCTTAGCACTGTTCCTGGGAACTGAATGATGGGAGATGGGGGATGTGGGTGGGCTCTGGAGAGTCACATTCTGGGCAAAGGTGAAGAGGAGTCTGGGACTAGAAGGGTTTCAGAGGCCTTCTTCCTGCCACCCAGGCAGCTGGGAAGGCACCTCATCTGTGCCTGTGTTTCTGGTTACCAGGCACTTGCCCTGAAGCCAGTGCACGGAGGTTAATGAGCTGTTTAGTTCCGATTACTTGCAGGGTTTCCCTCACTCAGCTCAGTACTACTATGCCTGATTGATGGTGACCCCACGGCCACAGAAGGCCACAAGCCAGAACCAGGATAATCAATTAGTTCCAGGCCCCAGGAAAGACTCTTCCCCTTCTCTTCCTCCTGCAAAAGGAGAGAGGAGGATGGAAGGTTCTGGTATTGTCTCACACCGCCTCCCCACGTCAACAGTCTCCCGGAGGTAAATGTCAGATCTGGGCTTGAAATAGCTAATGTGTATTGGTTGTTTATGCCAGGAATTGTGCTAAATGTTTTACCTGCTTTTAATCCTAACCACAACTCTCTGAAATGAATGTAATTATTATCCCAATTCTATAGTAAAAAAAAACAGAGGTTCTGAGAGTTGATGTCATTGCCCAGTTGGGTCACCCAGCTGGTCTGAGTGAGATAGGCCAGGACAGACATGCAGATGCTGTAGGAGACTTTCACTTTTTGCAACCTCAGTTTTCCCTTGTGTAAAATGGGCCAGCTCATACACCCACCCCATCTGAATGTGGTGAGTGGGAAGAAATCATGCTTGTGAAGGTGGGTCGAAAAGTTTACAGTGCTAGATACCAATTGCTATCCTCTGAGAGAGAGATTGAGGGTGAGACAGGTCTGGGTTAACTCAGCAGAGACTGGCATTCTAGGGTGCAGATGGTCACTTATGGTGGAGTTAGTCTTTAGGCACTAATGTTAGAAATGAACCACAGTCATACTTTTTTTTTTTTTTTTTGAGACAGAGTCTCACTCTGTTGCCAAGGCTGGAGTGCAGTGATGCGATCTTGGCTTACTGCAACCTCCACCTCCCAGGCTCAAGAGATCCTCCCGCCTCTGCCTACCAAGTAGCTGGGACCACAGGCGCCCACCATCATGCCTGGCTAATTGTTTTGTATTTTTAGTAGAAACGAGGTTTCACCATGTTGTTCAGGCTGGTCTTGACCTCCTCCTAAGTTCAAGTGATCTGCCTGCCTCGGCCTCCCAAAGTGCTGGAATTACAGGTGTGAGCCACCACGCCCAGCCTAGCAATAAATATCCAAACTAGCAACTCATACATTTAAGAACACTTACTAGGCGCCAGTCACTGCTCCAAGTACTGAAGTTAATTCATGTAAGCCTCGTAACGCTGGAGGTAGGTACTACAGGTACAATAATTATGCCCATTTACAGATGAGACAGTGGAGGCTCAGAGCAGCTAAGTGACCTGGCCAGGGCAACATAGCTTGCATGTGGCAGTGCTATTTAATAGAATTAGACTCCAGCCTGTCAATCTGCTCCCTTCTAGCACATATTGAGAAGGACTTACCAGGACAGATGAGGTCAGTTCTTCCATCTCTCAGCAGCAGCTCTTCTAGGGAGGGGCCTGGGAGTTCCAGTCAGATTTGCCGGAGAGCCTGTTTCTCCATCTTCAGTTATTCTGCTGTTGAATGAGTTGAATAGTCCCAGCCTCACTGGTTTTCCAGGTCAGGTGAGATCTTGTTTCATAAAAGCGCTTTATAAAGCGGCTTTTAAAAATCCAAGGTACTTAGAAGCCTGTCATGCTGTGTGTGGCCCCAAGAGGGCTATGAGCTTTGGGTTCTGACCTTGGGGTGGGCCAGTTACTTCATCCCTCTGCACCCAGCCTTCCCATCTATAAAATGGAATTGTGTGGTTGTGGGGATTAATATGCGCACAGATCACATGCTCAATGTGGAGAGCCGTAGTTGTGTGCACATCCGTGTGTATTTCTGCATTCACACGACGAATTCACAGACGAATTTCTGCATTCGTGCCTAGGAAGAGGATGCATTTTTGCCCGGCTGGCTGGAAGAATACTTGGCCAGACTGTGATAATTTGGATTACAGTGCAGGAAACATTCACTTCCTTCCCCCTCCCATTCTGGGTGGAGTTTACAGCCCTGTCCTATTGAAAGGCTCAGTTATTTGACTTGCTTGACCCAATGAAATGTTAGTGCATATGGTTTGAGTTGATGTCGTGAATATGTCTCTACAGGCTGGTTGGCTTGGCTCTTTTTTTTTTCTTTTTGAGATAGGGTCTTGCTCTGTCACCCAGGCTGAAGTGCAGTGGCATAATCATGGCTCACTGTAGCCTCAACCTCCCAGGCTCAAGTGATCCTCCCACTTCTGCCTCCTGAGTAGCTGGGACTACAGGTGAGTGCTGCCATGCCTGGCATTCTTTTTTTTTTTTTTTTTTGTAGAGATGAGGTTTCACCATGTTGCCCAGGTTGGTCTCAAACTCCTAAGCTCAAGCAATCCGCCTGCCTCACCCTCCCCAAGTGCTGGGATCACAGGCTTAAGCCATCACACCCAGCCTGGTTTGGCTCGTATGTTCTGATGATCTTTCATGGGAAGAGCATGCCCCAGGGAGTTTCTTCTTCAGCCTGGCCCCTGAAACAGGGAGACATGTGGAGCTGACTTGAACTTGACCTGAAGCCTGAAGAGGAGCCTCTTAGGTAAACCCAACTTAGAATCGCAGACCCATGGGCACAAGGATAAATGTTAGCTGTTATAAGCCATGGAGTTTGGGGGAGGTTTGTTACACAGCATTACCGTGGTGATAGCTGGCTGATACACTGGCCAATGTCATAATTCAAGCTTCTTTCTGTACAATAGACAACAATAGAATTCAGACCGTCTTGGCGGCAGTGCAATGCAGTAATTCTCAAATTCTTTATTGGCATAAATAATTCAGACGTTGGTTTCTCACTAAACATTGCATTAAACACAAGAAACAACAGGCTTGCCGGCTCAGAGGCACACAAACTGTCCAACAGCCCAAGTTAGAAATACTTTTTTTAGAAGTGTAGAAAACTTTATAAATGATTCTGTACAAATATACACAGTGGACCCTCCATCCATCTGGCCTTTCTTTCCTGGATGGCATCTGAATAGAGTGTTATTTCTCAGCAACAAGACATTGGCAACAAGTGAGAAAGAGAGAGACAGAGACAGAGACAGAGACAGACAGAGATAGGAACAAAAAGCAAAAGAAAGAAGTGGCCCCCAAAAAAGAAAACATGAAACCACCTTCTTACATCACCTCATTCTGCAACAGTCAACACAAACAAACATGGAGAAAAGAATGTGGACCATTGGTCCGCGTTGGTCTGTACAAGAATTAGTCTTTATATATATAATATATATGTATAATATTTATAGGTCTATATACTTTGTGTATAGAAAAAGATAACAGCATAATTTACATATAGAGAAAGCCTTTTTACAATTGAGGAGCTTTCCTAAGGTCAGCAACTTCGAGAGTAATCAACCAAATTAATCATGCGTTAAGTCTGTGGAGTGGATCCTGGTACAAGATCAAGTCTCAGAGAGAGAAAGAGAGAGAAAAATGAGAGGCTTGGGGTGGAAACGTTGATCACCTAAGTCTGGGATCTTCTCTGCCTGGTCCAGGTATGGTCAATGGCACAGACATGATGTGACTTGCCTTGTCTGCCCCAGTGATCTTCTGCTTTGGGATCTGAAGGAAGAACGTTCTGTTTCTATGAGGACCTTGGTGGGGTGGGGGCTGGTCTTGCAAGAGACTCTCTTGAATCCTGAGAGGCCTCTGCCTTGTAGACAGGGGCAGCGGGTGTCCTTATGAGACTTGGGCATCCCTCCCCATGTTCACCAGGACACAAGCATCTAAATAAATGGGTAATACCCACCACCTCTCTATTCTAGTCCCCTATTTTTTTCAGGAATGTCCCCCTAGAGGTGGGATTCTGGGGGAAGATCATTTGGGTGATTGAGAAGAAAAGCCACATTGATGAAGCACCTACTGTGTGCCAGGTATTGCATAACGTTATTGACATTCATTATTTTATTCACTCCCTCCAATAAACTCAAGGGTTAGTGATATATTAAGTGCTCGTGGGCTGCACAAAGCTAAGGAAATTCAAGGAATACTCTGGAGGGGCTGCTGATGCTGAGAAAGTGTGGATGAAATAATTATCCACAATAGACAGTGGCTCAAGAAAGGCAAATTGAGTCAAGTTGAAGCAGATAAACAAGCCTCACTAATTTGCAGTAGCCACATACACCCTGGGAGTCTGGCAGTCAGCAAAGATGCTTTGTTTTCTGTCTTTCAAACCCTGACATATATTTATAGGGACGGCAAACACGCCATTCCACCAACAGGAGTGATACATTCTTTCCCACACTTCAGACTATATTGCAGACTTGGCCTGTGGCCCACTATGGCCCCTAGGTCTTCTTGAGTCATTTCTGTAACAAACCAGCATTTTGCCCATCATACCTGTAATGTTTAGTCAGAGACCTTCAGTGTAGGTCTTTCCATAAATACATTTCCACATTCATGCACGTCCTTGACCTCAACACTCCAGGGGCCTATTCATAGAGTGATATGAACTGACCAAGAAAGAGGACATGGTAAGACTGCTGAAGGAGGTTTTTTGGTATGGCAAGACAGAAGTGGGGGCCCCAGAGACATCAGAGACACAGGTCGCAAGAGTTGATAGAGGGAAAGTGAAGCAAAAGAGGCACAGGAATGAAAATGCTTTAGAGAGGAGGGCTCATGGCCAACACATCTATAGCCAAGATGCTTATGGACTTCAGGACCCAATGCAGGGCACTAAGAAATAGAGACACATCTTCCACTGTGTGGAGGCAGGCAGACACATACACACACACACACACACACAGAGAGAGAGAGAGAGAGACGGAGACAGAGAGAGGTCTGTAGAGCCAGAGAGGGATGCAGAGCAGGCCTGAGGTGGCCTGAGTACTGGTCTGACTCCAGCAAGCACAAAACTCTCCTCAGACATCTTCCCCCACAGGACACCAAGGCTAACAGCAGGAACCAGAGCATGCTGGGGAGAGAAGTCAAGGTCTCCACGTCTGAGCCACGGCACCCTCTGTTTGGAGAAGGAGCCTTTAGGGTCCCAAACTCAGGCTTTGGGGAAGGCAGGGAAAGGCAGGCAAGTGCCAGGGGGCAGGCTTTTAGCCACTTGCAGTTACCCTCAATAAATCATGATCTTGCCTCTGAGTCCACACGTAGGCTGTCCCTTCCGTCTGACACACCGTTCCCTACCATTCTACTCAAATTTCAAGACACGGTTCAGAAGTCTCCTCCTCTGAGAACCCTTCCTGGAGGGTCTTTTTCTGGGTTGGGAGCTCCTCTGGGGCCTTGCGACCCTGCTGGAACTCCTCCCTCCCTTCCACCGGACTCCCAGTACCCTGAAGGCAGCAACCACTTTTCTCTGTTTTTTTTTTTCCAGAATCACAGGAGGCACTTAATAAATATTTACTAAATGACTATATAAAATGAAGATTTGGTGAATGAAGGGATAAGGGTTGCTCCATGCAAGGCTCTGCTGAGGGTGTAGTGAATGTGGCTGGGGACACGAGTCTTTGAGATACAGGAAAGATTTTCTTAGAATCCTTTGGCTGCTCAACTGGAGGCATTTGAAATCCACCAATGTACCCAAAAATAGGGCTATGAGGAAACTAGAGGACCATGGCCCAGAAGCAATGCCTTGTGGAACGTGGGACAGCTATGGGAGCTCATGGAGAACAGAGATTCCAAATTGGATGCCATCTTGGAAGTGGAGTCAGAGAAGCTCAGGTGACACCATGCCTGACATGCCACCACATGGGCTTCCGGCCTCTGTGCTGCAAGGCTTGGGGCTTTATGAGGATTGATTCCAGAAAGCAAAGTCAGGGTATGTTTTGATGGGGTGGAGAGTACAATTTATGATATTCCTTGATAGGTAGGGACCACAGGGGTCCTCAGGAGGAGCCAGACTTCTGAAAAGAAGGAGGAAGGGGCCAGGCAAAGATTTATGCATCTCACAGTTGTGCAGAAGCCCTGACCAAGGGCAGCCCCTCCCTTAATGCTCCAGTCGAGTCAGGACTGTCCAGATAGCTTTGAAGGGGCAGGGTATGCAGTGCTCCCTAGAAGGCTGGCTAGGAGGGAAAGGGGGCCAGGGCAGGGGACCTCGGTGTGGCAGGGCAAGTACTTTAGAGTACCTTGATGTCCATGCTGTAGCTACATAGCAGTTACTTGAACTTACACAAGGTCATATGTACCCATTTAAAAATTATCACTTGTAACGCATATAGAAAAATAAGCAGAGGAAAATGGCTAGAATCTCACAGGACCAATACATTACATTAATTGTCCAGGACGCACTTAAGCTTCCAATGCCCCAGCCTGGGAAAGGCTGTGTTGGGGAGAGGTTGACCCCATCCCGGGCAGAACCCCAGCCAACTCAATTGTCTTCTTGGAAGGTGTCCCAATCCCCAAAGCAGTTTTCCAAGATCTGGTCTTTTGCAATGCCTGACTCTTCCTCTCTGTTACCCTTCCCAATCCTGGGACTGCTGGAAGCCCCAGGGATTTGATTCTAGGGGTAAAACAGCAGGACCTGCAGAGGCCATCCTCACCCACTGCCTGTCTCCATGCCCAAATCAGTCAGACGGGACTGGACAGAACTGCCACATCTTGTCCAGACTGTCTATGTTGTTGCTTCATTGCTACCAGACAGCCATTCTGACTTGGCCTGACTCTCTTCATCACAGTGAACAGGGAATTGCAAGGAAGGTGGAAAAGGCCCTTCACTATCTGGGGGACTTTCCTTCCTGGGGAATACAGAGTGGCTTTCCTTGAGTAGCCTCAGAAAGCAATACCAGGATTGCCGGATGCAAGTCTCAAGATTTCAGCTCAGCAAGAGGGTCTGCTTCCTAGAAGGGCTGTGGAAGGATGGCGAGAATGACTGGAGATTTCAGCCCCTGTCCATGCAGATGGCGAAAGGCAAGTCCACATTCTCCTTACCTAGACAGCCTTCAAGCCACTGGTGATGCTAACCAGTGCTTTAAAAACCTATTTCCCTGCCAAGTTCCCTCGAGGAGTTTCCTGCTGTTTTCCTGTTCCCCTCTGATTTCCTTTCTCCCATGGAAGGTTGCGGATGGCAGGATGCTGGATTTGATTCCTAGTCGTGTGGCCTGGAGACAACTCAGGGGACATCTGGCAATGTCTGGAGATGGTTTTCGACGTCACACTTCGGATGTCAACTGGAGGCTTTTGAAATCCACCAATGTACCCAAAAAAAAGGGCCATGCTGGAACGAGAGGATCGCGGCCCAGAAGCAATGCCTTGTGGAATATGGGACAGTTATGGGAGCTCATAGAGAAAACAGACTCCAAATTGTATGCCATCTCAGAAGTTGGGGTCAGAGCTCAGGTGACACCATGCCTGACATGCCACCATATGGGCTTCCAGCCTCTCCCAGGCTTGGGGCTTTATGAGGATTGATCCCAGATAGCAAAGTCAGGGTGTGTCTGGGGATGTTTTTGGATGTCACCAGTACCAGGTGCTACTGGTATCTTGTGGGGAGAGTTGAGGAAGCTGCTTAACATCCTCCAGTGCCCAGGACAGTCACCACCTCAAAGAATTATCTGGCCCCAAATAACTCAACAGTACTGAGGTTGAGAAACCCTGGCTTACAATGATTATCTCTTCCTCCTTCTCTTCCTTTAGATCTTGACTTAAATGTCACCTCCTCAGAAAGACCTTTGCCAGCAGCTCTCCCACAGTAGCACCCTCTCCCATGTTTCTGGTCCCCCAAGAGTTTTCTTTCTGTAGATCTACATGAGTTGCAAATTTATATATTTGTTGTTGGCTTGGTTCTTGTCTCTCTTCCCCATTGGGCTTTAGGCTTCAGAATACGGGAGACTTTGTATCACTCATCACTGAATGCCCAGAGTCTAACACATAGTAAATGCTCAACAAATCACCCATTGAATGAATGGTTGTGAAGAAATCTATGTCAGAGAGGACAGAGGTTCACTGAATTCCAAACAAACCCAGAATGCCAGCATCTGTGTGAGGACACAAAGACCTCTCTTCTACCTTGATCACCCCATCGCCCACCACTCAGAAAAGGCCTCTCTGGTTATTGTTGGCCTGTATTTATTTCCTCCTGATATCCTGATACCAGCCTTTCCAAAATTCTCACAGTAGTGCTGGAGGTCAAGGTATTTTTAAACTAGAAGAACTAGCCAAGCTGGTATTCTTTTTTTAAGTGGTGGAAAAGAAAAACTAAGATTTGTTTTAATCATTTGACTTTCAAATCTAAGAAGGCGCGATGCAAATAGCATGTTGGCATAAACAATTGCTGCCCGCTCAATGGAGGGAGGGAGCCGTTCTTCTGAGCTAATTTAAGCTAAATACATGGCAGCTATTTTTCATCTCTACAATTGTGCAACTTTCTCCTCCGTTTACAATACAGGGGAGATATTATCGGGCAGAAGGTGGATGGGGGATAAGTGAAGAGGAGAAGGAAAAGAAGAGGCAGTGGACAAGAAGGTACTCTCAGCCACTGAGCTGGTGATTAGAGGTATTTCAAGAGCTCAGGAGTAGAGTTGGTGGTCCACTAGGACCTCAAGATCTTATCTGGGTGGAAACTTGATTTTGAGCCTTCCATTCAGGGAAGAAACCAAAGAGTAACTGGAGTCAGGCTCCTTTTCCTGCCCTTTATATGCAACACCCCCTGACTTCCCAGAAGCCCAGACTGAACTGCAGAAATTTTACAAACCTCCTCAAGAAAGAAAAGCCCTTGCAGCTCTCCTGCACACCACCATGCACACTGTTATTCCTTAAGGCCCCTATATGCCATGACTTCCAGCCCAGATGTTACTAGACTGGGGGTAGCATTCAGGCCTTGTGGTGAAGTTGTCCCAGAAAAGAAATGATTTTTCTCCAAGCAGGCAGATTACCAAGTAGGATCATACACAAAGTCTTAAAGACAGAATCTTTCTTTCTGCATTTTCCAAGTTCCCTAACTAAGAAGAAACATCTGCAGGGCCCTGATAGACTGTCCACCAACTACAGCCCAAATGGCTTGGCTTCTGGAAGCTTCTGAGGCCTGAGTTCTAAACCTACTTCTGCCTCTTAGAAGGGACCTGACTTAGGGCTGAGTTTATTATAGCTTCCCCCTCTGGGCCTCAGATCCTGCTTCTGCAAAAGGAGAAGTGTGAGATAAGGGAGGGTCACTCATATTCATCTTAAGTGGTAACTCAAATGCCCTGAAGCTACATCTGTGATCAGTGGGAAGACATGCTGTGATGGATTAATGATGTCTGCCAAGAGTATAGGAGGGGACGCTGGTGGTAGATCCATTACATATTTGTACTCCTTGGACCAGATCTTTATCCTTCTAGATCTTATAGATAGAGGTCCTTCTAGATTGTCATCCCAATGACTTGGTTGAAGATGAAAACCCAGGTGAAAACTTAACTAACCCTTCTGAGGGTGTTACATCTTAAAATAATTTTCACATTGGCCTCCAAGCCATGGTATCCTGGAGAAGCCACCAACACACAGCAAATTTGATCCCTCCATTGGGAGACACCATCAGCCAGATGTGGTGTTCTTGTTCATGGAACCACTGTCCACATGCATGGAATCAGGGTCTAAGCTACCTGTCTCATCTCCTAGCAGGGTCTATGAATGCTAGTGGTCAGCATTTTTCTGTAGGCCAGTACACTGACATTGCCTCCTTCAGTACAATGTAAGGTATCAAGTCTCATTCACAGCGGTTGACCTTGTTGGAGATTCAGAAACAGGCCTGGGAAAGCTTGGGAAGAACAGTATCCTATAAGTCATTTAGAGATTCAACCACACAATAGTGTCTTAAAAGTTCTGATAAGTCCTGCAATCAAGAAATTTAGTTTCATTTTACCTAAGCATTTCCAATGCATACTTGTCCCAGGACCCTTTCAATAATGCAATGTCCAGCTAGTTTGCCATGGAACAAAAGGTCTATGGAACACACTTGGGAAACAAGGTCTTATTTAGATCAGGCACATTCTAGACAGAGTCCATCCCCTCCAGCTCAGTCCTCAGTGGAAGGAGGGCAGCCATTCTCAACCCCATGAGATGAATCGTTCATATTCTTGGTGTTAGGAAATGGGAGCTGCATGATCCCAGTGAGTGGGAAGCAAGGGCCCTTTCCCACCCCCAAGAGGGAAGAGCACTCACTGATGTACGCGTCTCGGGAACACAGGACCACAGTTCAACGTCCGGCGTGAGAGAAGGAGGGGATGGGAAGCCTGGAGCAGGGATGCTGGAGGGACCCAGAAGGTGATCTGCCAACCAAGACACACATTTCCTGGAAATCCGGGCTGCTGCTGGCAGCCTGTCAGTTTGAGAACATAAGTGCAAGTTCCCGTGCAAACTCCCAGGAGGGTCCCTGCTGGCCCCTGCACCCTCCCTTCTACAACTTCCTGCTTTTCCTCTCTCTCTCTCCTGGTTCCAAGTTGCCAATAAGTCTCAGAGGCTGGGACTGTGACATCCCCATGAGCAGCTGGGCATGAACCCCTGAACCTGGGGGTGGGTTCCCGGGAATGGATGAGCCCAATGACTCGTTTTTAAAATGCTGGGTCTGCAATTTGGAGGCTGGCTTCTGTCCCTGTGCCGCAGTTGCCTCATTGAAATGAGAGTAAGGCTACCTATCTCCCCAAACCATCATAGGAATTCCAGCCTGGCATGTAGTAAGTTCTCTGTGAACAGAGGCTGTTCAGGGTGGATTGTTACTCTGCCTCCTAGACATCCTGGGCCACCTGATCCAATGAGTCACTTCATAAGTCACAGATATTAAACCTGGCAAACTGGCTGGGCACAGTGGCTTACCCCTGTAATCCCGGTGCTTTGGGAGGCTGAAGCAGGGGGATTGCTTGAGACCAGGAGTTCAAGACCAGCGTGAGCAACATAGCAAGACCCTGTCTCTACAACAAGTAAAAAATTAGCCAGGCATGATGGTGTGCACCTACAGTACTAACTACTTGAGAGGCTAAGGTGGGAGGATTGCTTGTGGCCAGGAGTTTGAGGCTGCAGTGAGCTATGATCATGCTATACTCCAGCCTGGGTGACAGAGCAAGACTCTAAGTCTAAACAACAACAAACCTAACAAACTCATTGGGGTTGATATGGCACCCACAACACGGTCTGGCAAAGGGGAATCCCGATAACCGCCAATGGTGCCCTTCTAACTCCCTGTGCCCAGGTCTTACTCTTACCCAGCAACCCTCTCTGACTGCATTCTGTAAACATTTCTTGAGCACTTACTATGTGCCAGGCACTACTAAAATAAGTACAGTAGGTCAATGGGACTGCAGATTTTCCACTTGCCCCACTACTGGTTTCAAAATTAAACCGGTAACAGAATGGGTATGGATTACAGGGCCTCAAGAAGGGAGTCTGGGATTTGGGTTAATATCATAGTCAGGCACTGAGCAGAGAGGACAGAAGTTCACTGTGGCTCCACATTCCAGGACCCAGACTGACATTTGCTGCCTGTCATTCCCCTTGGAGTTCAAAGTGATTCCCTTGCAGGTGTGTGCAGGTAAGGGTGAGGTGGTATGGGAGGAGGCGAGGCTGGGAGCCAGGGAGAGTGGCCGTGTGAGTCTGCCTGGGAACTTCCCCACATCACAGGCAAAGCCAAAAAAGGAAACAGCAAAATGTAGCTCATAAAAACCCACTCCTTTGTCAATGAACAAGAGTACAGATAAAATCAGATGCTATGTCACCAACTGCTTTAGATGGGGCCATGAAGCACATTCAGGGGTCAAGTGACAGTCCTGCTACAGACAAGCCACTTACACACAGGCTGCTCCCACACAGCCACAGAACTGAGATCCAGAGCTGTGGGAATTCAGTGATGGGATCTGTTGATTAGGGCAAGCTTGGTAAGCATGACGGCAACAGCCTGACCTTGTAGACCAGGAATTCTGGGGAATCTATCTTTCAGGGAACCTGGGTTCTACAGTGGAGGACCAGTCAAGGCACAAGAGAAAATGTCTTAGAGGGTGTTATGAGTTGCGGTCTCCCCACATCTTTTCCCCACGAAAAAAAAAAAAAAAAAAAAAAAAAAAGACATGTTGAAGTCCTCATTCCTAGTACCTCAGAATGTGACTTCATTTGGAGAGAGGGTCTTTGCAGATATAATTAGTTAAGATGAGGTCATATTTCAGGAGGGTGAGCCCCTAATCCAATATGACTCATGTCCTCGTGTCCTTAAAAGAAGACGGCCATATGAAGATAGGGACACACAGAGAGATGATGAGGGCAGGGATTGGCCTGACATGGCTGCAAGCCAAGGAATGCTAGTGATGACCAGGAAAGCACCAGCAGTTCAGAAGCCACCAGGAAGGATTCCCTTACAGATTTCAGGGGGAGCATGGCCCCGCTAACACTTTGATTTTGGACTTCTGGTGTCCAGATGGGTGAGGGATGATATATCCGTTGTTTTAGGCCCCAGTGCGTGGTGGTTTGCTGCAGCAGTCCTAGGAGCCTCAGAGAGCTGAGGAGGGCTTGGGGATACTGGTGGCACAGTGGAACAAGACCAGCCTGCAGGGGACGGATGTGTGAAGTGAAGGTGCGCATAGGATGAGGACAGGGAGGGCATATTTGAGAACTCAAGATTGAGAACCAGTGTGGGGAAAGAAAGCCAGGGATGGGAATAAAATCACAGAGCATTGGAACCCTAATCTAATAGGATTATTGTCCTTATCAGAAGATGAAGAGATAATGGGGATGTGCAGTCACAGAGGAAAGGCCACGTGAGGTCATGATCAGAAGGCAGCTGTCTGTAAGCCAAAGAGAGAGCCTTCACTAGAAACCAACCCTGCTGACACCTTGATCTTGGGATTTCCAGCCTCAAGAAGTGTGAGGAGTAAATTCGTGTTGTTGAAGCCACTCAGTGTGTGATATTTTGTTATTATGGCCACCCTTAGCAAACTAAGAGTATTAAAGTCCAGGCAGTCGATCCAGCCTTCAGGGCCTGAATTGCCTCCATATCACAGGCCAAGAAGTCAACCTCTGCTCCACCCTATCCAAGGACGGGGAGTTCTCTACTGCCCGAGGTGGCCTGCTGAATCTTGAGGCAAGCTGGCCTTCTTCCACTGAAACAAGTTTTCTCCCCCTCCAACTTCCTGTTCTTCCCCTGAGAGCCATATCCAAACCTCTCTATCAAAGGCTAGCAAAGTTAGGAAAGGGCCAGATTGTAAATGTTTCTGACTACAGGGGCCACATCGTCTCTGTTGCAAATAGCCGGCTCCCTCACTGTAGCACAGGAGTAGCCGTGGTTGTGTAAATGGAGAGGTGGCTGTGCTCCAATAACATTTTGTTTATTGACATGAAATTTGAATTTTCATGTCATGAAATATTATTCTTTTGATTTTTCCTCAATTAAAACATGTAAAAACCATTTGGCAGGCTGGATATGGCCTATGGGGCATAGGCTGCCAGCCCTGGGTTTAGATTTCTCAAGATAATGATTGGCCTGAGCTCTGTGTCTACTACTTCCTCCATGTGCCTTTGATGATCAGCTGTAGGTGGGGACAGGAATGGTGGAAGGTGAGAGAAGGCTGGTTTTGTGTGTTTGTGGGGAGGGGCATGATGTGTGTATATGGCATGGGAGGTGAGAAAAAGGGAAGAACTAGGTTTTCTGGATACAAAAGTCTAGTGATCAGTCAAGGGTTTCTGTTGACTGACAATCCAAGGTAGCTGTGGAGACAAATGGATGGGGTGAGGATGGGGGGTCCAGGGCAAGATGAAATTTTTCTCTTTGATCAGTAAAAGGAATACCAGGACGAAATGGATCTAAGCAATGACTTTGGGTTTCCAGCTTGGCTCTGGGGATGGGGACACAAGGAGCATGTCCTCCCACAGGAGGCCAAGAAGGAAACTCCTTGGTTTTATGAACAACCTGTACTCTGGAAGAATTGAGGGAAATTTATGTGCAAATCCACATGCCCTTTAAAGAAAGCTGAGATGTTTCTCTCTGCAAAGCCAAGGCTTCCTGGTGAATCTTCACGCTGTGGACTGGTCCCCTTGGGAAGCCCGTGTATATGAGAGTTTGCTAAAAGCAAGACACACTGGAACAACTCGCTGTTGAGTCAGTGACTTGTGTGTACTGGGCACCTGTGTGCAGCTGTGACGGGACAAGGGCAAATACACAAATCTTGGTCATGTGGATTGTATAGAATGAGTTGAAGGTGAGGCTGGTAATTATGATATAAAAATATACAGCCTCTTTCCTCTTTTTTTCCTCCCTGCATAAGATGAATATAACCTCCTCCCAAAACTTCATCAGTGAATAAAGATGGAGGCCAGCAGGGAAAGCAGTGGTCTGGTTCTTCCTGGATTTAAATGTGTGCAAATTAGACCTGGCTTCTCACCAAGTCAGGGAAGTGTATGGGGGACAGGGTAGGGGTGTCAGGAAGGGACTGAAGGCCAGGAGCCTGGCCTGGTTGCAGCAGAGACCAATGCCTGTGGGGACAGAGTAGTGAAGTGGGGAAAGATCGAGAAGTCAAGAGCAAGTGACACAGATTCAGGGATGGACCCAAGGCACCCTGTTCCACAAAGGGCTGGGTTTTCCCCCTGGATCACTCAGGCCCTGTCCTTAATCCCAAACTGGTGCTCATGAATGAATGGAAAAATCAATTGTTGGAGACCATGCTAGGCCTTGCCAAAGGCTGTGGTTGGATATTTTAGTTAATTCTGGAAACAGAAGAGGCAAGAGCGAGAAGGTGCCAGTTCTTGTGGACATTTCAGCTGCAGGGTAGTAGACCCTGGCTGCCTTTTCCTTCCTCGTATCCTTTCTCTTGGCACAAGGGAACATGACAAGGACTGGAGTCCGTGGACCCAAGAAGTCCTGGTGTGATGGAAGAGAAGTGAGTGGTTGGGTTTCAGGCACTCAGTAGGCTGCTGGGCAGAGCCAAGGCAGGTGCAAGTCCAGGTCAAGGGCTGGGACACAGAGTGTTGTGTTGGGATGGGGAGGTGTCTATTGATAAGAGCCATCCCCAGCAACCCCAGAGTGGCTGGGGCTCAGGCAAACATGTATAAAATGCCTCCAAGACACACACATGTCAAGCCAAGAGCCACAGATGTCCCCAGAAGAGCAATGTCCACTTAGGAGCAGCCCAAGCTGGGGTCTTTAGTCCTGTAGTCCCAGATAGCTGGGAGTGTTGGAAAGGCAATTCAGGAGGGCCCTTTGGGAAACACAGGGGTTTCCTGTAGCCAGGCTTCTGCGAAGCATGACTGGTCTCGTCATTCTTCCCAGTGTGGAAGCAGGTTTGGCCTCCAGAGCATGAACCAGTCTGAGAGCCACCCAAGGTGGGGAAGAGATCCCTATAGGTCTGTTTGGATTCTGAGAGTAAGATCAGGTAAGGTTTTTGAAGGTCTAGCTCCTCTCTCTGGCTCTCTAGGAGGGAGATGCCTGGGTAGATAGCAGCTACAAGAAGACTAAGGCCCAGGCAGTACCCAGGAAATACAGAGGGGCTGTGGGCTGCCCTGGGCTTCCTGTTCACTGCCCAGATACTCCTGCTATTGCTCTGCTTGGGGACAGATTTCCCTTTTGTACCCGGTCACATTCAGGGGGTCAGGGCTTTGAAAACATGGGCAAATGACCCAGAGGCTCTCCTCTCCCATCTGCATGCCCAGCCTGCTCCCGGCATCCTTCCTGCAGAACACCAGGGGTTTCCCCGACATGGTCAGGAAGAGTCGCCGGCCCAGGTTGGGAGCAAGAGGAGGGAGGAAAGGTGGGGCACTGAGGGAATACACAGGTGAGGGACACAGGCTCCCAATGGGGAAGCCACTCCAGGACCCCACACCAGGCCAGAGTGGAGAACGCAGAACTGTAACAAACAACACCCCTCTTTGTGCTCCCCCAACAGGACTGCTTAAGGGTGAAAGGCAGGGAAATCTTTTGCAAACGTGTTATCATAGGTACAACCACATAACCCAACATGGACGTATCCCAAGGACCCTCATCCACCACGGTTGGGGAATAAGCTTCACTGGTGTGAGTAGCAGAGAAGAGGGAAGAAAAGGAATGTCCTAGAACTCCCTGCCCAGAGCCCTGATTCTCAGGGACCAGACTTCAGGGGGTGGCCTGAATGATGGTGAGCTCTAAGGAGCCCGTCAGAAGTCATCTTGGCTTTCCAAATGGCAAGGAGGTGGGGCAGTGAGGTGAAAAGGGGTGCTACTCTCAGAGAACAGGAGAAAACAGCAGAAATGGGGGAATAGGTCCCCCAGAGAGACCCAGCACTCAAAAGACGTTCTAACTTTCCTACTGTACTTCAGAGCTCTATGCAAAGGTGCCATGACAGGCTTGGGTTGGGGTGTCTGAAAACAGATATTTCCAAAGGAACGAGCTTAGCCACTCCCGACCTTCCCTACTCGATCTTGGCTCAGTAGCCTTGACTAAGCCGCCGCTCGGCTCTGTACCCCTCCTCTTAGCTTCCCAGATGGCATAGCTGGAAACCACCACACAAAGACAGAACTGAGGGGTGCCCCATCACTGGGGCAGTCTGGCTCTTGCTTGTCAAGGTGAAACAAGAGTGAACAGCGTCGAACACACAGACACACACACACATAGCCCCATCTGCGAGCCCGCCCACGTGGGGCCTCCTATCCTAGTTCCATAGCCCAAAGGCACCACGTGCAGCCCACAGTGCTCTCATTTGTGCTGTTCCCTGGGCCACACTGATCAATAATGCATCACCCTGGCTGGTCCGGTTCAGTCCTAGCTCGGGGGTCCCCAACCCTGCCCGAGGAAAGGGGCTCAAGTCTGAGGTGCAGGGAGGCCGCCAAGCTGTTGTCCAGTGCTCCCAGGTCGGTCAGGGTTGGTACCCTCTGATGCTGAGTCTCTGGCCTCCTGAGCTGGCAGAGAACAGAGCAGGGAGGGAGGGGTGACGGGAGTCCAGGCAGCTGGACGCCGTCCCGGTGTCCAAAGGTCACAGCCTGGAGTGGGGAGAGAAGGGAGAGAGTAGTGAGAGGTCACAAGGACATGATGATGTCATCCGTTGTGAATGAGCACCCTCTCAGAGGGTCAGGTGGCTTGAGATGAACAGTTTCTGTCTTCTGCAAGATGATGTGGAAGAGATTTCTGCTAATTGAGGTCGTACTATATGCTGGGCTCTGTGCCAAGTGCCACACATACCTGATCCCATTTAAGCCTGAGATGGGCCTGCAATATATAGGCTACGAATATTTTCAAAGATGAAAATAATCAGTGATGAACTTCTATGACAGAATCATACAATTTCACAGATGAAAACACTGAGGCTCAGAGAGGTTAAGTGTTTTGCCCAAGGGCACACTGCCAGGAAGCAGCAGGGTCAGGACTTGAACTCAGAACTTTTCCCACTTGGGCATGGACTAGGAATGGTCATCCAGTGTGTGGGGCTGGAATAAAGCTCCATAACAGCTAGAGATGCAGGAAGAGGGGGTGGGACTGAGATCCAAACCATAGCCTCCGGCTATGAGCAGACTTTGATGTCCTCTGCAGCAAAAGGAACTCATTTATTTTGTTCACCGCTGTATTCTCACTCTTAGAACAGTGTCTAGCACATAAAAGATGTTCAGTACACATGGGCTGAATAAAAAAGAATGAACGGAAGAGGGAATGAATGGAAAATTCCACTGAACCCAACATCCCATTCTGCTAGACCACAAGGTTTCTGGTCCTGTGTTTGTTTGTTTGTTTTTTTCAGCCCAACTCCACAATAAAATATAGAAAGAGAAGCCTCCTGCCTTTCCCTCCAACCAGTAAACTTTAAGTCTCTCTCTTCAGTTGAACTGCTGGGTCCTGCCTGGAGCTCCAACACTAATTCTCTAACTTGCCAGCACTCCTTTAGCTGGGCAGAGTTTTTGCTTGTTAAAGCTTCCTTCTGTCTGTTTTCATATCCAATCCATTGTAAATCCTGCCAGGCTGCCAGCATAGGGCTCGTTCTCCCTCCTGGCAGATGACGGCAGCTGAGCTACAGTGAGTGCCTGCTATGTGGGAGGCACCTGCTCACCAGGTGCTGTACATGTGGCCACATGGGACCTGCACAGCACTTCTGCTAGAGCAGTTTCACTGCCCTCACCTTTCAGAGCATGAAACTATAGCTCAAAGGGGCCAAGTGACGTGCCCAAGGCCACACAGCTATTACACAGTGGAGTGGGAATTCCAATCTACGTCTGTCTGTAAAGTTTATGCTCCTTCCCACAGTCTGGGGAAAGGATAAGCTCCTGGGGAAGGAAGAGATTCCATCCTGCAGGTTCAGCAAGCTCAAATGGCAGGGGAAGGGAGGAAAAAAGAGCCTCCTGATGTCCACAGCCCCCGGGAACATCTGTTCTTCAGGACGCTGCCTTGGGGAACTTATGGGAACTCTGACAATGGCTGTGGTACACCACGCCCACAGGTGGGGGCATCTATATCTGTGGGTACTGCTTGTCTTTAGTGGGTAAGCCATCGTAGTACAAGTGTGTATATACACATGTCTTCATGTACCATGTAATGTGATTGTGATTGCGTACCTGTGTGTGTATGTGCCTGAGTCTGCCGATGTATGCAGGCTTTCATGTGGGGGTGTGCATTCATGGAATGTTTTTGTATATGGATGTGTGCGTGTATAGATTTGAGTGTAGCTGTGTGTGAATGAATTTGTAGAGAGGTACGTTTTTAAGTACTGCTCCCGGGTCTGCATGAGTGTGAGTACCTGAGAGTGTCTGTGTGAGTGTGCACAACCATGAATACCTGGCAGCAACTGGCAGAACCATGGGGAGCCCTCAGTAGCCTCATCTGGGCCTGTCTCCCTCTTACCTTCTAGAGAGTTCAGTCACGGAAGCTGGGGTTGGCGAGGGAGGTCCCAGAAAGAGATGCCACACTCATGATCTCAGATAGAACTACTGATCTCCAGCCAGAAACAAGAGGGAGGAGCATGGTCTGACGCCTCTTATGAGGAAGCTAGAGATACTTCTGGTAAGAAGCTCAGAGCCTTTCCTGCTCTGGCATTCATGCAATGGAGAATGCTGGAAGCTGTGATCTGCCGTGACAGGGGCAGGCTGCTGGCCCAGAAGGAAGAGTTCCAGAAAGCTGGGCCTCGTGGAGGGGTACTCTGAATACCTGACATGCGGGGGGTTTGGCAGGTTCAGGCATCACCTCACTGCGTGATGCTCAGACTCATCAGGGCATCAGTCTTCATCAGGAAGAGATAAGCAATGAGAAACCCAGGGTAGCTGCAGGAACCAAGACCCCACAGGACAGACTCCAGGACCCAAACCCCCAAACAGACTCCATTGAATGGAAACCTAGTAGGGAAGGGTGGTTGCCAAAGGGTGGGCACATGGACAGGAGCTTGTCGGGGGAGAAGTAAAAAAGGGGCAGAGAGGATCAAAAAGGTGACAAAGGGCAAAGGACAAGGCAGTGGGGAGAGATGCTAAGGGAGAAAACCTACTCTGCAGACTTCCAGAAATGTCCAGGGTGAGATAGGCGGCGGTTTCGCTTTGGCAGTTTCTCCAGCATGTCCATGAGCTTGGTGAAGGTAGGTCTCTCTTCTTGTTCAAAGGCCCAGCAGAAGAGAAGAATGTCCTAAATGAAACCCATGTGTGGTGATTACACATAAATGGTGACTTTTTGATTACTCTTTGGCATCACATTTGGTCTGCCAATTTGTCCATTCATCTGTCCCATTTCCATGTTCCTCCATCATCCATCCATCCATCCATCCATCCATCCATCCATCCATCCATCCATCCAGCATGTATCTACACATCTACCCATCCATATC
Organism: Piliocolobus tephrosceles; assembly: GCF_002776525.5. Classification (NCBI taxonomy): domain Eukaryota; kingdom Metazoa; phylum Chordata; class Mammalia; order Primates; family Cercopithecidae; genus Piliocolobus; species Piliocolobus tephrosceles. The sequence continues at coordinate 115,156,868 of NC_045443.1, forward strand.
AATTCACCCTTCCATCTTTCATCCATCCATCCACCCATATATCATCCATCCATCCATTCATCCACTCATCCACCCATCATGCATGCATCTATACATCCACCCATCTATATCAATTCACTCCTTCATTCTTCATCCTTCATTATCCATCCATCCATCCATCCATCCATCCCTCCATCCATCCATCCATCCTTCTTCCCATGTATTTTCTGAGCCCAAATAACAACCAGGTAAGCTCTATTCTAGAAGGTCTAGGATACACTGAGATCAACAATACTTCCCAAACAGTTTCTTGACATTTTTCTTAACAGAAGGGATAAAAGGGAATCCATCCATATCTCAATACTATAAGAGCCCTTCAAAGTCAGAGAAGAAAAGTTACTTTTAGTAATCTCTTCATCACCTAGGTGCAGGTAATCCTTAAAAACATAACATATAATTACTCATTCTCTGACTTGTGTGTCTTCTGATCAAAGAGAGGATTCTTCCTGCTGTGTTTTAGAGGAAGATTGTTAATATTAATATATACCCAGGCTTCTCTGTTTCTGTATGTCTTGTTCTGAGTTAGATAATGCCTTAAAGTTATTATGTAGATGCAAATAAAATTAGAACCATTAATATTTGTGATGTTTTAATTCATATCTTTTAAAAACAGCAGAAAAAGAGGGATATATTGATTCTACCTAACTCAGTAACCCATAGTCAGGAAAAATCTGACCACGTGTTACTGTGCCCCTGGTGGCAGGTACCTGAAATTGCAGGCACAGTGCAGCAGCCTTGCCTTTTAAGCTTCAAACTGCTGTCTGACAAGGTTGACGCAAGGTTTTGCATTGAGATGCAAAAATATGCATCTCAATGCATATTTTTTTGGTCACCCTATGGGAAAGCATTTGTAACCTTAACACATAGTAAAAAGAAGGCCTATGACTGTGTCTGTGTCTCCCCTCATCCCCCAGGTCTGGCCCTATCTTGGGACTTACCGAGATTTCTTTTCCCATGCCAATCTGGCTGAGGTTGGGTTTCATGCCTGTGCCCATTTGCCATATTATTGCCTCTGCCGGTTGGGTCTTGAAAGGCCATTCCCTGGCGTGGAGTTCATACCAGATTGTGCTGTTGGCAGACGTTGTTAAAGGGGTGTTGGTGTGGTGTGTCACTTGCAATCTTGTACCTCCATTATTAACACACACCCACCTAGCCAGCCTCCTGGCACCCATTCTTCTCCCCAGTTTCTTCCTCATGGGGTAGGTATTTTGCCACGTGGGACACACCTAAAGCTTTCTTAATGTCTTAGAAGTCACATTTATCCCAGAATATCTTCTAATGAATAGTTAAATACAATGTGATTAGGATCTCTGCCCCGATTCTACTTGCAATGATTCTAGAAAATCATTGCAAATAAATAATTAGGAGTACAAAAATTTATTTATAAGGATATTCCCAGAGAATTATATATAATATTGAGAAAAGGTAAAAACACAATTGTCCAATAAGAGGAATTGGTTATATGTATTATGTTAAATCCATAAAATAAGATGAAATGTTGTATTATTATTAAAACATTTCAATGAAATTTTGCTGACACAAAAAATGCTCAGTACATAACCTTAGGTTAAAAAAAAAGCAGGATATGAGACTGTATGTAAGGTTTGATACTGCTTTTTAAAAAAATCATTATATGTGTATGAACAAGAGAATAAAGTAAAGCATAGCAAAATGTTAACAATAACTAACTCTGAGGGACAGATTAGGATTTTTTTCTTTTACTTTTTTTTTTCTTCTAAGTATAAACCATCCTGCGGAATGGTGGAAAGAAAAAAAGAGCTTTGAGAGTGACTGGGGTTCAAGTCCTGATTCCATTTATACTAGTAGTATAATAGGGTAGGTTTCCTGGGTATGTCACTTCACTTCTGTGAGTGCAGGTTTTCTTACCTGATAAATGAGAATAATGATAACATCGCAGTGGAAGGATGTTTATCTGGGACTCTGAACGCCAAAACAACTCCATGCTAGGATTATTCTAGAGGGATTTACCACATTATCTTCTGTTTCATAAATCGTGACATTGTAATTAATGGAGAAAGGATTGCTCTAGTGAGTAGCATGTGTCATGAATGGGGTGATGGGCCAGGTGGTGCATATATGATGCTATGAAGTGTGAATAGCAGTGAGGACCACAGTGGATGAAACGGGATGCTGGGGTGTCACTGAGCTGTACCATGGGGACAGATCTCAGTGCTTTGAGCACAAGATTCCCCAACTTAGGAAACATCTGAAACAATTCTAGAAAGTGATCTTTCCTCCACCGTAAGATTTCATGTAAGTTTGCTTTAAAGAACACAAAGCACTCTGATATCCTCTTTACTGATCAGAGCACTGTGTCAAATCAACTATTGTTAGGGTTTCACTTCATAGTTACATCTTCCTTCTACCTGACAACCTTATACCTCTGGGGTGGGTAAGGGGTGGTGATGCTCAGGTGTTGGAATGTCAGTTTAGGTGATCAGAAAGCTCTCAAGAGAAGGTACTAAAATATTATAGTTATCCTAATAAATAATCATACTTACTGAGTTTTTACTCTGCACTAGACACTACTCTAAGTTTTTTGCTGAGGGAGGTCTATTAAGCATGTCTTTTTATTCTGATGCTTTGACTACTTGGGGCTTTGCTGACCCTGGAGATTCTGCCCCTTCCAGGAATAGCCAATTCCTGGAGATAGTAAAGGGCTCATCTGTGAACACACCTTTCACAGGCTAATCAGATAATCCAGAGCTCACACTCATACTGCCAACTACCTCCTTAATTGGGCTTGCAAGCTCTGGGCCAATATTCCCCAGCCCCTATATGCTATGAGCCTGCTGAAATCATTCAAACGAGCCAATCCTAAGCCTTCTTACCCTGCCTCCCCTACTCCTTCCCAAGAAAACCACAATAAAGGCTCTTCCCAACATTTTCCTCACATTTCCTCTGCCTCCAGACCAACCCTGGTGCTGCCCTCTGTGGACACTGCATGGTGTGGCACACCCGCTCTGGGAACTGTGAGTAACAAACCATCTTTTCAATGATGACTGTTGGCCCCATGCTGCCTGAATAATAACAAAACCTAAATTTTAAAACAGAAGGCATTATTATTAATATTATCCCCCTTTCATAGATGAGGAAACTGATGCCCAGAAAGGTGTGTGTCTTTCCCAAGATAACACAGCAAACAGAAAGGGCAGCCAGAAGTTGAACTTAGTCCATCTGACTCCAAGATGGTGCCACTAGTCAACGTGCTATACTAGGAAGCTTAGACTCCATCCTATTTAAGAGGCCTTTGTAATCAGGAAAATGCACAATCTGGGAGGCGCAAGCTTGTAGTTGGTAATTGGAGTCTGGTGAAGGAGGCATCAACAGACTCATCCACCACTCATGTGAAAGGGGGAAGGATGTCTTGAGTTATTCCCTGTGCTGGGTACCTTACAAATGTTTTCTCACTCAATTCTTAGAACACCTCGATGGATTTATTATCCTTGATTTACAGTTGAGAGAAATAGGCCTTTGAGTGGCAAAATAAATCCTAAACCTATCGGAGCTCTATGGTTAAAAGCTCCAACTCTAGAGTACAGGATATTTCAGGTGAATCTCAGCACCATCATTCATCACTGTAAGGCATGTCACTGAGCCATCTGAAGCCTCAGTTTTCTCACCTGTCAATTGGGAACAACATGGTATCTGCTTCGAAGGGTGCTTGTAAAAATTCTGTGAGACAGTGTACATAAAAGGCTTAACACAGTGCTCAACCCTCTTTAAAAAATTCGTTTTTGTTCTAAGTCATTTTTGAGCACGAGGTTCCCAAGCAACAGGATGCACCTAATTGGCAGGAAACCCAGAGCGCCGGGTCCTTCAGAATTCAGCAGTGTCAGAAATAAAAGCCTCATTAAAACTTCCTTTTAAACCCAACTTTCAAGAGAAACTCACTTTAAGGAAAAAAGAATTGCTGAAGATGAAAACTCCAGCAGAAAACCAATTATTCCGGTACATTTTGTTAATCACATTTTTTTTTCTTTTGCTAAATTTACACTAAACTATACCAACGTAATTATTGCAATTTGGTTTCAGATAACAATATTAACTAGATAAAGATTTGGGCATAAAATAATCAGGCCGACTGACTTCCTCTAAAGTGGCTCAAGCAACAGATGTTGAGAATTCTGATCTTCCAGAAATATCTCCTCAGGGTTTTTCAGTGAAGACGCAGTGGGGGCCCTTTTCCAAGGAAGACTCTCTGTAACATCTCTCGGTGGTGTTAAGTCTAACTGAACTCATCTGCAGGCCTGCAACTTTCCCAAACAGCTTCCCTAGTGTTATCTCCCCCAGCTGTTGCAACCACCTGTGGACAAGATTAGGCAAGGATTTGCATGGTCATGGGAGCCTAGAAGCCTTTCTGGCTATACTTTCTCAGGGCACTCTGCCCTGTATCCTGGGGCTGTGTCCTGGGCCCTTCTTCTCCTTCTGTACTTCCAAAGACATCTCATTCTGTCTGTGGCTGCAGTTACCTATTTGCTGACAAGTCCTAAACTCCTCTTTTCTATACTAGTCATGGAGAGACAGCTGTGTTTTGGTGGTTGCATTTGTCATCTCCAAGATGGCTCAAACTCACTGTGTCTAAGTCTGACCTCTTTGCCTCCCTGGCATGCCCCAACCCTGCTGCACCTCCACAGTCTCCACCTTAGTGAATGATGCCACTCTCCATCTGGTTGCTTAAGGCAGCTATCTAGGCATCAGATCAAGCTCTATTGCTTCCACCTCCTATGTGTGCTTCTGATGTCCATTCTCAGCTTTCGTACCCACAGGCTCTGATTCAGTGAAGGCTGCCAGCATTTCCCTGGGTACTGGACACCCGGCTCCCATCCTCTCCTTCTTCATTCCTTTCTCTACACAGCAGCCAGAGTGATCTGACTGATCTAAAACTCAATTAGGATTATGTCACTCCCCATTCCCCCAGAGCTTAATAACCATCAATGGCTCCTTAGTGCACTGAAGATGAAATGAAACCTCCTTAACTCAACCTTTAAGTCCTTGCAGGATTGACTGTGCTTCCCTCTCTAGTCTCTTATCTCACCACCCCCAGCCTAAATTTTTCCTGACTCTTCATCCATCAGCTCCCTTTCCTCCCCCAACCCTTCTATATATTCTTCCATGTGGGCAATGTGTTCTTTTATTTTTGCACCTTTTTGCACATTCTTTTGATCTGGAACACCTTACCTTGCCCTTGTACTCAACCTTTAACTTAGGCTCAGGATTATCATCTCCTGGAAGCCCTCCCTGACCCCCCAGATTGGATTTGGTTCCTCTTTTATTCCTACAGTCCTGTGTTTATTCTCAGAATAGCAGTTATCATACTTTGCTAAAGTTGGATGTTTCCTTATCTGCTTTCCACTAGAAAGATAGAGTAGGGGCCTCTGGTGGTTTTAAATATGTCCAGTATATTCTTTGATACTCCATCATATATAAGATAGAGCTTAATTCTCCTCCCCTTAGGCATGGACTGGATTTAGCAACTTGCTTTTAACAAACAGAATATGGTAGAAACAATGATATGTAAATTTATGAGACTAGATCGTAAATGACAATGAGGCTTCTAGCCACCTGCTGTGAAATCATTCAAGCAGCCTATACACAGGCCCAAGGGTTGAGGAACTGATGCCTCCTTCCAACAGCCGTGTGAGTGGGCCACCATGGAAATGGATCCCCAGCCTGCTGAGCCTTCAGATGAGACCACAGCCCTAGCCAATATCTTGACTGCAACCTCATAAAAGCCCACTCAGAACCACTCAGCTAAGCCATTCCCAAATTCTTGACCACAGAAACTTGAGATAAGAAATGTTTTCAGTGGCTAAGTTTTGGCATAATTCGTTATGCAGTCATAACTAATACAACACTGAGTCTTGTATCCCCTGCATCTGCTACAATCCTAGCACATAGCAGGCAGTCAACAAATAGCTACTGAATAAGTAAATGAGTTGGGTAACTTGTTATGGCCACATAATCCATTGGAAACCAGGCACACAAGTTTGTTAGGGTCATTCTTTCTAGTATACCCTACTCATATTCCTCCATTCTCACCCCAAAATCCAGCCACCTTGGCCCTATAGACAGGTACACCCTGGCCCTTCCAAAAGCATTGAAAGACTTGAGAAGTGCCCCTCTGCCCAGGCTGTGGCTCTCAATGGCCAGGGCAGGGCCCACTTACCCAAGGGCAAAGACGTCAGAGTGCTTGGAGAAGGGGAGCTTATCCTCCTCTGTGTCGGGGGACAGCTGGCGGATGATCTCTGGTGCCAGGTGGCACAGCCAGCCATTCTGGATGCGCAGTTTGTCCTCCCGTCTGGAGAAGCAAAGCACAGGATGAGCTCTGTTTCATAGCCCAGGGAGGACCAGCCCCCCTGGCACTGACCCCATGTCCCTGGAGCCATCTCTGCTGCCCTTCTTGCTTTCCCCATTGAGCACTGCCTGTCCACCTACTGGAGGCAGAGACCCAGTAGGAGGTACAGGGAAGGCTGCTCTAGAGAAACACTCAGGATCCAAACCATCATTGAATTCCGTTGCCTCTGAGGCACCCACCTTCTTGCCCATCTTCATTCAACGACACTGTGGATTCTTGTTATTCATGGCAGTTATGTTCTATAAAGTCACTGGAACATGGAATTAGTAGAATACTGAATCATTGCTCCTGGGGACATATGTACACATGCACACATCCCTCACATAGTTTATAATTTTAACCCCTGGAAACAACTTATCCTAATAGATTCTGTTTTATTTTACATAATAGACTATGAGGCTCAGAAGTGTTAAGTGACTTGTCTGAGGCAACCCTACTAACAGGTGCCAGAGTTGGGATTCAAATCTCATCCAACTGGCCCCAGAGCTGCAGCGTCTTATGCTACCCTGTGCTGCCCACTCTGGCTCAATCTCTGTCCTCAAGGCTTCTCTGTATGAGGCAGAGCATCCTTTGTTTGACCTAAGCTGGGAACATGTGTATCGGGCAATTCAGAGTCTTCCCCACTCTGCATGTCCATGAATAACTGTGAAAGTGCTGTGAGTATTGATTTGGGGGATTACAAATACATTTCAGTAATCCACAAATAATGATAATCTACTTTTTTCCATCACCTATGATGCCTAGGTTCTGCGCTTGGCACAGAACAAGACCAACAAGGTCCCTTCCCTCCTGGAGCTTGCACTTCGGTAGGGAAAGGAGACAATAAATGAGTTCAATAAATAAGAAAAACTAAAGTTCGTGATAAGCATTGTACAAATAATTAAAATAGAGGATGCATCAAAGACAAGACAGAGTTTACTGCAGGTAAACTGTGAGCTAGGATCTACGTGACATGAAAGATCCAGCTACGTGAACAAGGAGAATATCTAGGCAGAAGGAGAAGCTAGGACAAAGTTCCACCAAGGGCCCCATTCAGGGTGTTCCAGAACCCTAAAGAACTCCAGTGTAATTGGAACACATCATCCCATCCTATGTATCAAAGTGTCTATAACCACCTCCTTGCTGATGGGCCTTGGGCGGGCGGTTCCCTCTTCCACCATTATGAACAATGCTGCCATGAACATCTTTGGGTAGATACTGGGAATATCTCCCTTCACCCACATTAATTTATTCCTTAGGTAAATTCTTAGACGTGGAAGGAGGCTGGCTCCCTTCTTTCACTGGAAGTCCTTAGCAAGGCAGAGCTTTCCATGTGGGTCTGAAATCTAAGCAGACCCCCTCTGAGATCTTCATTGACTCGAGACTCCTAGGAACTGGCTCATTAACACAGGGGAAGGGAGCAGTTGGGGGGGAAAGGGGGCGCATATCTCGAATCATCATTAAAAGTGAGGTCATGCAGGATGACAGCCTCCAGCATGAAGGTCTCTGTGGGGACCTGGGGCTGGCTAGATTCTTCCAGGGAGAGTTTCTGAGATGCAGAAGTTGTGACATGTTGCTCTCTCAAATGCATTCATTCATATCCCATAATCATGATTTTTGCCATATCTAAATACCTTTAAGAGCAGCATTGTACAATAGAACTTTCCATTACAACAGAAATGTCCTCTATATGGTCCAATGTGGCAGCCACTAACCACCATAACTATTGAGCACTTGAAATGTGGCTTACAACTGAAGAACTCAACTTTCAATTTTTTTTTTTTTTTTTTTAATTGTAGAGATAGGGTCTGCTGAGACAGCCTGTCAATCATGCAGGCTAAAGTACAGAGGTGAGATCATAGCTCATGGAAGCCTTGAAGTTCTGGCCTCAAGTGACCCTCCCATCTTCAGCCTATGAAGTAGCTGGGATTACAGGCAAGAGCAACCGCACCCTGCTAATTTTATTTTATTTTTTGAGGAGATGTGGTCTTGCTATGTGATCTTGCTATCTTGCCCAGGCTGGTCTCAAACTCCTGGCCTCAAGGGATCCTCCAGCCTCAGCCTCGCAAAGCATTAAGATTATAGGCATGAGCCACTGCTCCCAGCTCTGAACTTTTCATTTTAATTAAAGTTAAATTTACGTAGCCACATCTGGCTAGTGGCCACCAAACTGGACACCACTGTTCTAGACCATTGTGTACTAAGAAATGCATTTTTAACTTAAATATATTTTAATAGGTCACTCTTTAGTGTGGCCATAAATGGAGACTAGTGATTTTCTAATACACATTAAAATTAAGATAGAAAATGTTGGTTCACGTCCTCCCCCAAATCAACTTGCAGATCAACACCTGTAGAAACACTGGGTGGAGGAAAGATCCCTGAATGAGACCCCAAGAGTTTGGGGCTCAGGGTTCCAGTACTGCAGTGACATTCACTAGCTGGGTAGGGCTAAGTGTGTCCCATACATGTAGTTCTTTAAGATCTCTTTCATTCCCCCTCCATCTTACACATGAAGGTAGCATCCATTTGGATATACTCAACTTTTTGTAGAACCCAAAACAGGGACTGTAGGAAAGGAAGCATATCTGGGTAACTGCTGCAATCGCAACTCTCAGTTGCATTTGGATGGTGGCTTACCACAGGTATCCCACCCTGGGCCACCCATCCACCTCCTGCATCCCCAGGCTAGGAGCAGACTGGCATGCATGCAACAGAAAAAACTGTGGCCAGGCAGACAACATTAAATTTGTTCTAATTTAGGATTTCTCAACCTTGGCACTATTGACATTTGGGTCTGGGCAATTCTTTGTTGTTGGGGGGCACGGGGGCTGTCCTGGGCATTGTAGGATGTTCAGCAGCATCCCTGACCTCTACTTATTAGAGGCCATTAGCACCCCCCTTCCCCCAATCATGACAACTAAAAATGTCTTCAGACATCATCAAATGTCCCCTGGAGGAGAAAAAATTGCCCTGGTTGAGAGTCACTGTCCTAATTTATACAAGATAAGGAAATGGTCCAAATCTCAGTGTTTCAGGATTAATAACACATGACTTGCTCCTGCATTCTACACAAAAGACATGATGCAACACATCCTGTGCTAGAAACTACTACTCAAACTCACTAGCAAACTCTTGAGTCAGCAGGGTTAAATCAGCTCTTGCTTCTACAATCAGGAACACCCACAGAGGTTGAAGGCTCCATCTGTGCTTACTAGCTATGGAACCTTGAGCAGACCCAAATTTCTATTTTCCCATCTGTAAAATGGGCACATTAATTTGTACTTCACAGAGCTGTTGCAAGGACTAAAATGAGACAGTGCATGGCACAGGACTGTGTCAGCTGCCAGAGCCACACAATTACTGGACGTAATCATTATACATGTATATATCTGCTTACGTGTGTGTGTGTGTGTGTGTGTGTGTGTTTATCTTGAGGACTCAGAAGTGGATTTGAGACTAGAGCCCACAGTAGGAATGTCCTCCATGAAAGTCTTTGGCATAGGCCAGCCAACATTCCCCTGCAATGACTGGGCCACTGGGGGTGGAGTGGGTTGGGGTGCTCCTGCCCAAGGGAAGCTTCTCTGCTCCCATCTTTTTGCAAACACCCCTGCCACCTCTTCCTGACTCATGGGGTCAGCAGAGAACTGGCATTTTGGGGCCAGGGCAGGAGGTGGAATGGTGGCCACGCAAGAGCCATCAGCCTGGGGCTGGTGTGGTAGGGGGCCGGGAGCCAGGCCTGGCACTAACACCCTGTGGTACCCCATTCCCATGGCGATAGGCCCACTGGTGGCAAACCCAAATCATCTTCATTATGGTTATTATGATTAATAACAGGCTTTGGGAGGCTGGCATGACAGCACTGGCATCTAAAATGATACCTTTTCTTGGCGACGGCAGAACAGCAGTATGCTGGAATCTGTCTGGATGTGCAGAACACGCTCATATCAATGGGCTGCTCCATCCCTGCCTCGGGCTGAGGGGTGGTCTCTCCCTGCTGGGCACCAAGGGCTATCCATACCCCGAGCTCTAATAACTGAGGGGAGGGCAGGAAGGCAAGTGACTCCTGCTGAATGCTTACTGTCTATCAGAGTGCCCATCCCACTTCGGCCTCACAAGCCCACACTCTGAGAGCTATCATCCTGTTCTGTGGATAAGAAAACGGAGGCTCAAAACATTTAAGTGACCTGTCCAAAGGGACAGAGCTGAGATCTGTTTGAGCACAAGTCTTTAAAACCCCAGGGACTAGGCACCTCACCCCAATTCTACGAGAATTTCTGGAGAGAACCATTAAAAAGCCTGGCTGGGTATGGTGGCGCACACCTGTAAGCCCAAGACCTTGAGAGGCTGAGGTGGGAGGACGGCTCAGAGGTTGAGGCTGCAGTGAGCCATGATTGCACAACTGCATTCCAGCCTGGGTGACAAAGCAAGAGAGCCTGTCTCAAAAAAAAAAAAAAAAAAAAAAGCAAAATGCTAAACTAAGCCTTCCTCATCTGTATCCCATTTAATCACCAAAACAGCCTTATGAGGTAGGTGCTATTAATTAGTGCCTGCCCCTACTCCTATTTTACAGGTGAGGAAACTGAGGATCAGGGAACCCCTAGGTGTGTATTAAACAAGTTTCTGGAATCTATCTCAAGGTATTATAGGCTGAATTCTGTCTCCCCCAAATTTATTATGTTGAACCCCTAACCCTCAATTTGATTGTATTTAGAGATAAAGCCTATAGGGAGGTGATTAAGGTTAAGTGAGGTCATAAGTCTGGGGCCCTAATCCAATAAGAGTGGTGTCCTTATAAGAAGAGGAAAGACATCAAGGACCTCTCTCTGTCTCTTTCAATCCACAGAGAAGAGGCCATATGAGGACACAGTAAGAAGGTGGCCCTCTGCAAGCCGGGAAGAGAGCCCTCACTAGACACTAAATTTGCCAGCACCTTGATCTTGGACTTTCAGCCTCCAGAACTGTAAGAAAATAAATGTCTGTTGTTTAAACCCCTGAGTCTGGTATTGTGTTACAGCAGCCCAAGCTGACTAATACATGCACTCCCTAATTATTTGCTGACTGGCTGAGTGAATAATGCATGAGGGAACTTCCAGGCCTATCTCCTGAGAGATACTGGCCCTGCTTCCTGCAATGCCCAAAGCCTGGCCAGCTCCCTTCTCTCTCCACTCCTATAATCCAGCCCCCAGGTTGTCGATTAGGGCCATAGATGCCCCTTATTCAAGGGGTGTCTCCTGGACTCTGGCTGCCGCACTGGGGGCTCCAGGCTGCAATGGGAGCAGTTACCAAAGATGCCTTTGCATAAACAAGAGGGAATAAATGGACCTGAATCCCTGAGGGGACTCTGTGGATCCCTAGAGCTACACTGGAGGTATTCATAAATATTGAGGCAAATCTACTACCTGGGAAACGTCCTGGGATTCATGGGACACCTGAGAGTTCCACCTCCCTGTCATGGTTTGCAACGTGCTTGCTTTGGTAGAACACACTTGCTACATACGTTTGATTACCCTGAGACTGCCATGGTGTGAGGAAGCCCAATGTAGTCATGCAGAGAGGCTGCATGAAGAGGGAAAAGCAGGGAGATGAGAGAGACCCCATCAGTCCCCCAGATGTTTCAGCCAGCCCAGCCCAGCTGTGTGAATGAGGAAGCCTTCAGTTGTCTCCAATTTTACCCCCCATCCAATTGTACCTACAGGACAAACTGAGCACAAGAGCTCAGCTGAGCCCAGTCAACCCACAGAACCATGAGGGATGACAATACCTTGTTTTAAGCCACTAAGTTTTGAGATGGTTCATTGCAGGATAATACATAACTGGAACAAGGATAAAAGCATAAGAAGTCATTGATGGCTACTTGTGCGTGGCCGGGAAATGTGAATTTCTTGTTGGGAGATGTTGCTGAGGGCACTCCCTGGGTTTGTGTTGACAACCTGGCTGGGGCAGGGGTGGGAGGGGCTGCTGTCTGGACAAGCAGACTGGAAGCCACATTGCCCTTGACTTGGTTGAACTAACTTCCTGGTTGACATTGGGTCTCCATGAATGAGCTAAAGGAAGGGATGCCCAAGGCATTCCATTCCATTCCATTCCTTTTTCTTCCTCTTCTCCTTGTGGCTTCAGAAAACTGAGTCTAAAGGAAGAAAATCAGAGGTCCTGCACCCCTTTCCTCCACTGCAGGGAGAAGTCACTGGTGAGGAGAAAAGGAGAGGTGTGGACATGCCAGCAGGAGGGAAGAATGTCTGCTTTTTATAAAAGCCCAGAAGCAAGTTAGAGAAAACTCTTACTGAGCCTCCTTTTGTCTTGATGCGAATACTTGGGTTCACGGTGAAGTCACCCACCATTGCGTCCCTGCAGTTCCCCTGGGACACTGGGAAATTGGGAAGGGTATGAGTTCCCTGCCAGCAAACCAGGAACTTAACTGCTGCAGGGGAGTCAGAGGGAAGAAGGGATTCTACACGGTCTTGCCCTCCTGGGCTTCTTGGGTTCCAACTGGTGGGACTCTCTCCAGTATCTCTTGATATATTTATATATTTACTGCCTACTTACTGCCTTAGGGACTACAGATAGTTTTGTAGACTATGGTTAATCTTTCTTGGGTGGAGTAAAATCTGAAAAAGAAACTTAAGCATCTGTTTGGTCCTTATCACACAGAAACAGCTACGTGAAGTTTTGTCAGATTCCAAATGGTCCGACTTATAACAGATTCAAGGTATAGTACAGCACAAACAAGATTCATTTTGTCGGGGTCCCTGCGGCATTTCTCAACCAAAAAAAAAAAAAATCAGTGGTTCTCAAAAGCAGCTGAAACTGAAGTAAAATGAGAGACACTGTGGGCTTTCTGAAGAGATGCACCATTCGTTACAAAATGCAGGATTACAAAAAGCATGCAGAGGTTTAAAATGAGAGCGAGAGTGAGAGAGAGACAGCGAGAGAGGGAGACAGAGAGAGAGAGCACAGTTCAAATTAAAAGTCACAAAGGTAGACTTTCTGAATTATGGGTTATCTGAGATCAAGCTGTTTTCACGTGTTTTCAATGCGGCTTGCTCTAGGGTGAGTAGTGGCTGAGAGTTAATTACTTAATGACGGTTAATGATTCTCCTGGGTGATACTGGGAGGTATATGCAAATTAATACTAATTACAACAACTCAGCAGCAGTTACCCTTTGTGGAGCTTTTGAGGTGCATCAGGCATTGGGTGGATGCTTGATGCTTGTTCTCATTTTATCCTCACAAGAACTGATTGAGGAAGACATCATCAAACCTACCACTTTTCTTGCAGACAAGGAAACTAAAGTTCAGAGACGTTGTTCAGCTTGATTAAAGTCGCATTTAATAAGTGGAAGAGCTGTGTCAGGCCATGGTTGCCTCTGACTTTAAACCCCTTGCTGTTAACTGTACTCTTCCTGTACTAAAATCAATTAATTCCTAAGAAAACTTTGAGCAAGGCCTCTTGGGTGATCTCAACTTCCAGGTGAGTACTTAGGGTTAGAGGAGAGCCCTCCAGTTAAATTCAAGGGTAGGGGCTTTGAAAGATCTGGGGATGCTCTGTGTCCAATCACACACACTCAAAGACAAGACAGGTGAGCAAGGTGCTGGCCTCCCCACGGGGAAACACAGCATGGCCTTGGCATCCCGCATCAGTAGAGCAGCCGACCCACTCAGCTCAGCAACCTCAGGCCCAACCCTGAGTCTGGGTCACTAAAGCCATTTGGACTAACTTCCCACCTCCTGACCATCATCTGTTAGGAAACTCTCCGGGTCCTCCCACCGCCTCTCACCTGCCAGCCTGCAGCACCCCAGAAATGCTGAAGAGTCCAAAGTCCGTGATGACCACTTTGCCGTTGTCGTAGAAGACATTCTTTGACTTGAGGTCCTTGTGCAGGATTCCCTTGGCGTGGAGGTAGCCCATGCCCTGCAAGAAGCAAGGAACAGGGAGTTGCCAGAGAACAACCTAAGAGCTCGCTGCCACCCTGGCTTGAGTTCACATCCCTTGTCCTGAAGACTTGGCTCCCTAATGGGACCACACTCAACAGTGGTAGGGCCTGGGGTCTGACCAAGGGTCCTGGGGGTGAGGTCGGGGAAGGCATGGCAAGCAGGAACAGGCAGGGCCCCCAAGACACAAATCCATTGCCACTCTCAGACCACAGAAAGGCCATCCCCATTTGCTCATCTGATTCCTGAAGAAGCAGCAAAAGAGATCCCCAGGGAAAGAAATTCAACCAACCATTTTCATCCACTTCCCCTTTAAAGACTAACTCTTCTGCAAGACTAGATAGTCAGACCTACTTAACCTATGCTGCTGCAGAAGGCACTGGGTTCCTAAAGAGATGTTCATAACTGCTCATTAAGAACAGAGAAGAGTCTATTGGAAGCCTCGTTCAAGGGCAAACATCTAGAGTTGCAGTGGTTTCTTTTTCGTTGCCTTTGTGAGCAGTTGCATCGTTTCTCTTACAGCTTGGTCCTAACACCTCCAAATGAGAAATGAAAGCTTGAGTACAACTGACTAATAAGGCACCTGCCAGAAAACACAGGATGTTCTTGTTTTTTTTAATCCAAAACGACACCCAACAATTTGATGTTTCCCTAGCAGCAGTGGAGAGAGATGGTTTCCACTCATGGGAATTCAAGGCCTCGAGGGATGGTGGATCCTAACCAAGAGGGCTGAATAGCTTGTATGTGACCCCTGGTCCTTGCATAGGTCCAAGTACCATAGCAATGAGACACCAGATGGAAAGCAACCATTGGTGGATAGTTCCTAAAGATCGTATCGAGGCAGAATTCTTACTTACATTTTTCAGGTCAAGTCTAATTTCTTTTACGTCCAGATTGGTAGTCTGAAATCCAACCATGAATCTTAGGAGTCCTGGGGTTGGGGGGCTTCTCTGGGGGAAACTGGGTCTTTCTGAGATTTAGGTAGGAGGCCCTAGAACCAACAGTACCTTCACAATTTCTTGAGCAATCTGCCTGGTTTTGTTGACATCCAAGACGATTTTGGCATCCCTCACGACAGAATAGAGTGTCCGTCCCTTACAGAGGCTGAAAAGCAAAAGGACAAGATACATTAATGGCAGTCGTTCAGAAGAGGGTGACCCATGACAGTTACTTCAAGTGACAAATGATGGAAGAGACACGTGGACACACCACTATGGTGCTTATGAGATAGTAAGTCTGGGACTGGACTTCAGATCTGGTTCTGGGATGGAGATCTGGGAGGAAGTTCTTGTAGATTCTTTAGAAACTTGGCTAATGTGGCTGACCGACAAGGACACCCACAGAATCTAGCCTAGTCCAGAAATGGGTTTGCCACATCCAGCCCATCCCAGAGGCTCACAGGTGGAAAACAGCACATAAATCAACAACTTCTGGGTCCTCAGACGCCACTCAGACAGCATTCTGTTGGCCATTCACGCCAGCTGCATGCACTTGCCAGGAGTCAGTGTGTGAGGACAGTGATGAAAGACCAGTAAAGTGGTGGCTGATGTGTATTAAGTATCATCAGCAAACGATGCAGTCAATTGTTTGGATGGCGATGTGTAAACACCAGTAATACCACCCCCAAACCAGACGCCTGTCTAGATAGAGTTTTTCAAACTATTTTCAGCCTCATTGAGTTCATTTCCAGGACCAGTAGTTTAAGATGAATGACAGGATGAAAAAGGACATTATGCAGCGAAAGTAACACCTTCTCATTTAGTCGCCTGTATGCTCATCCGTCCCGTTCCTCTGCAGTGAGTCCAATTCCCAGCACACACAGAGCAGGCACCCACAAGCCGTCACTGAATGAATGGATTCTAGATTCATCATAGCACTCCCAGCCCCTAGCACTGTGACTGGCTCAGAGTATGCAATGTGGGCCAAAAGAAGAAAGAACATCACTGTGAAAATTAATTTTCCATCTCCATCAAAATCACTGTTTGAATCTTCCTCTTTTAGCCTACGACGTTATTGCTAAAATACTCCTGGCATTGTGTTCATCCATTTGGTATTTACTGAGCCCTTGTCGTGTACTGGGCTTTGCTGAGATTGTATGTCCTGTGACTGAAGCAAGAACACTGGTATCAGAGGGATCTCAGTTAGAATCCCAGCTGTGCTCCTTACTTACTGTCTTGAAATGGGTTACCTCACCTCTCTGGGCCTCAGTTTCCTCATCGACCAAAGGAAACTAATAATACTTAACCCTGTAGTTGAGTATGAGGATTGAATGAAATACAGAGTTGGAAACAGGCCTTGGCATCCAGTGGGAAGTATAGCACAGTGGTTAGGAGCATGGGGACTTAGAGTAGGACTAAGGGGTTAGAATCCTGATCTGTCATTTAGTGGCTGTGTGACCTTTAGAGGTGGGTGCATTAACCTCTCTGAGTTTCAGTTTTATTATCTACAAAATGGGGCCAACAGCTCCTGCCTTTCTGAGTTGTCAGGAGAATCACATGAAACCAGGCATGTAAAGGTATAGGCACCTCTCTATGCCTAGTACATTTCATGGTAACTTTCCATGAGATCACTGGCTATTGTAAGAAGTTGTAAGTGATTAACAAAATAGTAAACAGACACACATACACTTGCGCAAATATATAAGTGATATATCTATATACATATCACACTGTTTATCTGTCCACCCATCTGTATATTCTTCTAAAATGCTACTGATAGCCACCCATGATCTTTAACATTTTTTTCTTCATCGGCTTAAGGTGAAGTCCCCGGGTAGCTGACTCACAGAAAGTCTGATTCACGTGTTTGAGGAGGTCACCCAGCCAGTTGGCGGGAGGCAGCCCAGAATGAGTCAGGGCTGACCCCGCATCCCCTAGGTTGCTGTCCCAGGCAGGGCGTTTGCTGTGGCTGCTGGAGCAGAGGTGGAGGAAGGGTGGGCAGAGCAGCCAATTACTCCATGTTGACATTTCAATATTTGAGACCGTGGGCGGATTCCCTCCCCTGGATACTTTGTTCCTGAACAGCCACCTACACTCATCACAGGCCAAAGCCCAGAAATTACCCTCCCCACTGCAGACCGCAGAGCAAATCACCGCCAACAAGGCTCCAAGACTCCCCGGAGTCTCCTGCTCAGGGTAACTGCAGGAAAGTCTCAAGCTTCAGATTTCCACCCCTTGTCTTCTTTCCCTCCTTACGTCCTCTTTCCCTTCGGCAGCTACTGGTCTTTGCTTCTCTTACTCCCATATGACCTTCTGGAGAAACTACTGCACCAGTTTGGCACAGCTACTCAGGTGAAATATACATACAAATAATAACCTGATATGGTTTGGCTGTGTCCCCACCCAAATCTCACCTTGAATTGTAATAATTCCCATGTGTCAAGATCAGGGCCAGGTGGAGATAATTGAATTATGGGGGCAGTTTCCCCCATACTGTTCTCCTGGTATTGAATAAGTCTTATGAGATCTGATGCTTTTATACAGGGGAGTTCCCCTGCACAAGCACTCTCGTCTGCTGCCGTGTAAGACGCGCCTTTGTTTCTCTTTGGTGTTCCACCATAATCGTAAGGCCTTCCCAGCCATGTAGAACTGTGAGTCCATAAAACCTCGTTTCCTTTATAAATTACCCAGTCTCCGGTAGGTCTTTATTAGCAGCATGAAAACGGACTAATACAAATCTACAACCAGCAATTTTTCCTCTAAGTAAGTACCCAACAGATATGAATTCTCATATTCACTCCTACACATGCACTAGAATGTTAACAGCAACCTGTCTGTTGAAATCCCAAACTAGAACCAACCAGCAGTGGAATGAATGTTTGTGTCCCCATATCTGTATGTTGAAATCCTCATCCCAGTGTGATGGTATTAGGAGGTGGGGCTTCGGAAGATAATTAAGTCATGAGGGCGGAGCCTCATGAATGGGATTAGTGCTCTTTTAAAAGGGACTCCAAGGCCGGGCGCGGTGGCTCAAGCCTGTAATCCCAGCACTTTGGGAGGCCGAGACGGGCGGATCACGAGGTCAGGAGATCCAGACTATCCTGGCTAACACGGTGAAACCCCGTCTCTACTAAAAAATACAAAAAACTAGCTGGGCGAGGTGGCGGGCGCCTATAGTCTCAGCTACTCGGGAGGCTGAGGCAGGAGAATGGCGTAAATGCGGGAGGCGGAGCTTGCAGCGAGCTGAGATCCCGCCACTGCACTCCAGCCTGGGCGACAGAGCCAGATTCCGTCTCAAAAAAAAAAAAAAAAAAAAAAAAAAGGACTCCAGCCGGTTCTCTCACTCTTTCCCTGCCATATGAGGATACAAGGAGAAGTCAACAGTCTGAAAGACGGCCCTCCCCAGAATCTGCCCATGCTAGCACTGGATTGTTGATTTTTCAGCCTTTGGAACTGTGAGAAATAAATTTCTGTTGTTTCTTTCTTTCCTTTTTTTTTGAGATATTGTCTCCCTCTGTCATCCAGGCTGGAGTGCGGTGGCACAGTCTTGGCTCAGTGCAACCTCTGCCTCCCAGGTTCAAGTGATTCTCCTGCCTCAGCCTCCTGAGTAGCTGGGACTACAGGCACAATTTCTGTTGCTTCTAAGCCATCCAGTCTGCAGTACTTTGTCATGGTAGTCCAAACTAAGACGCAACCCAAATGTTCGTCAACAGAAAAGTAGATAAAATATGATATATACATATAACAAAATATGTTCATGCTGTACTATATAAAAATAACCAAACTACTGTTAACTGCAAAAAGCATGGATAAAGCCCACCAACATAATGTTGAGTGAAGGAAGCCTGACACCCAAGACTATTCCATTTATATAAAGTGCATAAGTAAATGAAACTGACCTAGGTGCCGGAAGTCAGCACAGCGATGGCCCTTGTGTGTGTGTGTGGCCGGCGGCGGTGCTGGAAGGAGCATTATTAGGGGGCTGGGGGAAGGCAGTGTTCTGTGTTTTGATTTGGGTGCTGGTTACATGGATACACTTAGCAGAAACTCGCTGGGCTGTTCTTTTATGATCTGGATACTTTTGCAGGTATGTTATCCTTCCAAAACATGTTTTAAAAAGTCATAGCCTGGGCAACATGGCAAGACCCCAGTTCTACAAAGGATACACAAAAAAACTAGCTGTGTGAAGTGGCACATGCCTATAGTCCCAGCTATTTGGAAGGCTGAGGAGGGAGGATCTCTTGAGTCCAGGAGGCAGAGGTTGCAGTGCATGGTGATTGCACCACCACAATCCAGCTTGGGTGACAGTGTAAGACCTTGTCTCAAAAAAAAAAAAAAAAAAAAAAAGAGTAAGCAGGGAAAGAATTAACAATTATATAATTAATATATGGTGTTGAAATCTGTAAAAAATGTAAAGCAGCACTGATACCCAAGGTATCCTTTTCTAAAGTCTTTACACAGTGAAGAGTATTTGCAGATGGGCAATGTCTACAGAGGAATTTGGGGCTCCAGGCCTGGCTGTGCCCACCAGGGTGTTTATCAAGAGCTAAGCTGGAGATAAGTTGAAGATGAAAGCTGAGCTTTAAAGATGAGCAGGCATCAGGCAGATGTCCAGGATGACTGAGGCTAGGATGGTCCCGGCAAGTCAGTCCAAGTGTCCACAGCAACTACTCTGAGCTTGGAAATCCTCATGACTAATAATGGTGGCCGAAAAGCCACGCGCAGGGTGGGATGTGGGGAAAGGAAGGGAGAAGAGGATGAATGTTTACTGAGCATGTGCTTTGGACCTATATCACCTCCATGATTCCTTCTAGCAATGCTGCAACCCCTATATATTATAGCAAACCCTATTACATCTATTTTATGGGTGAGGATATGGACACCCAGAGGCCCAGCTCGTGGATGCATAGCCTTGATGGGAACCCACTCCCGATCTTCCTCCTATCCTCTCCTCCACTGTGGGGGTGCCCAGTTATCAGACATGATTCTTGAACCATTAATCAGGTATCACAGCTAAGGAAACAGTGGAGCACAAACTGAGTACAAATCCTGACTCCAGCATTTACTACTGCTGGGTGACCTTCATATGTGACTTCAACCTCAGTTTCCATGTCTGTAGAATGGGTCCAGCAGAAACAATACAGGCTGACATGTCCTGGGCACATTCTATGTGCCAGCCAGCATAAGGATAAGAGCCTTACAAAGTGGGTATTCTTGCTGTATCTCATTGATTCCAAATATGCACATCTCTAAAATCAGAATGTGTCCCGCAATCATTGACAGAGCATAGTTTCATTGGCACTGTATTTCTTTCTTTGTAGCACATAAAATAAATGGTGAATATTCTTTTCTTTGAGATGGGGTCTCACTATGTTGTCCAGGCTGGTCTCAAACTCCTGGGCTGAAGTGATCCTCCTGCCTCGGTCTCCCAAAGTGCTGGGATTACAGGCATGAGCCACTGCACCCAGCCTAAATGGTGAATATTCTAATTGAAGGTATCTTCAATGGTTCAATGAAGCACGGTATCAATCTCATTTTATAGATGACAAACTTGAGGCTCAGGGGTTAAGTAGAGCTGGGATGATTTTAATTAATGTGTAAAAGTTGTATATATTTATTGTGTACTACATGGTGTTTTGATGTATGTATATATGTGGAATGGCTAAATCAAGCTAGTTCATTTATGCCTTATCTCACATTTTTTTGTGTGTAGTGAGAACACTTAAAATCTACTCCCTCAGCAATTTTCAAGTATATAACATATTGTTATTGATTATAATCACCATGACGTTCAATAGATCTCTTGACTTGTTCCTCCTGTCTAAATGAAGTTCTGTGTCCTTTGGTCCAAGTCTCTCCACTCCCCACACTCCCCAGCCTCTGGTAACCACCATTCTACTCAATGTCTATGACTGACTGTTTTAGACTCCACATATAAGTGAGATCATGTGATATTTGTCTTTTAATTTATGTATTTATTTTGAGACGGAGTCTCACTCTGTCACCTAGGCTGGAGTGCAGTGGCGCCATCTTAGCTCACTGCAACCTCTGCCTCCTGGGTCCAAGTAATTCTCTTGTCTCAGCCTCCTGAGTAGCTGGGATTATAGATGCCTACCATCACACCCAGCTAATTTTTGTATTTTTAGTGGAGATGGGGTTTCACCATGTTGACCAGGCTGGTCTTGAACTCCTGACCTCAGGTGATCCCTCCACTCCATCTTGGCTGGGATTACAGGCCCGAGCCACCACACCGGGCCGGTATTTGTCTTTTTATGCCTGCCTCATTTCACTTAGCATAATGTCCTCCAGGTTCATTCATGTTGTCACGCATGATAGGATTTCCTTCTTTTTTAAGGCTGAATAATATTCCATTGCATTTATATGCCACATTTTCTTGATCCATTCATCTGTTGATGGATCGGGTTGATTCCATATCTTGGCTATTGTGAAGAGGTCTACAATGAACCAGGGAGCACAGATCTCTCTTTGACATGCTGATTTCCATTCCCTTGGATAAATACCCAATTGTGGAATTGCAGGAACTGGGGTTTTAATGCAGGCCATCTGGATCTGGAGGCTATGTTCTTAAAACCCATCTTTTGCTTCTTAGCAACTTTCTCTGAGTCTCTGACATGTCATAAGCCCTCAGAAAGCGGTAGCTGTAATGTCACTATCCCCATTGCCTATGGCAATGAAGATTAATGAGGCCTGCTGGTAGTACAGTCCATCTGGAGGTCAGTAGAAAGCGTTTTAGTGGCTCAGTAGTGTATTTAGTACCTCTCTAGCTTCTAGTACACACACGCACATGCACCTCTCGGTATCTCTCTACACCAAAAATCATCTTTCTCCAAGAAGAGGGGCAAGGCCTGGGAATTCCCCATCTTATCTGCAGGTACCCCACCTCTCCCAGCCTGGCCTCAGGCAGTACCCACAAGGCTGCCCTTTGAGCCCCTATCTCAGGTGACACAGAGAGCCTTTGGCTAAGATGGCACTGTGGGTACGAGATGTTTATTATAAACCAACCTAAAAGGGGCTTGTCAGAAACAACGAGATAAAACCATCTAGAAGGTTTGTCTCTGAGGGCCTCTGTCCAGACGGACTCATTCTGCCAAAACAGTGGCTGGGACAGAAGTCTGGATGCCGGTGGCAGCCTTGTCCTTTCCCTCCTCCAAACACCTCACCACCAAGCCCAGGCACCCGGGCCAGGCGTGAATAGTGGGGAGCAGGGGCTTTCTCTGAGAGCAGCCACCTCTGAGGACTGACACCCTGGCTCCCAGCCCAGCTCTGTCACCCCAAGCCCCCATGGCCTTGGGGCACACTGCATCTCATGGGGGCACAGGCTCTGCCTCTATAACCAGGAGTGTGGTGAACTGAATAATGGCTCCAAAGATGTCCACATCCTAATCCCTGGAACTGGTGAAAATTTACCCTACATGGCAAAGGGGACTTTGCAGATGTTATTGAGTCATACTCTTGAGATAGACAGATTAGCCAGGTGGGCCAGATGGATGTCACAAAGGTCTTCAAACCCAAAGGGGGAGACAAAAGAGAGAGGCAAAAGGAGATCTGATAGAAGAGGGAGCTGGACGGATGTGATGGGGAAGAAGGACTCAACCCACCATCACCGACTTTGAAGATGGAGGAGGGGGCAACGAGCCGAGGAATGCAGGCAGCCTCTAAAAAGCTGGAAAAGGCAAGAAAACGGATTCTCCCCTAGAACCTCTAGAAGGAGCATGGCCCTGCCAACATTTTAGCTCCTGAGTTTAGCTCCATGAGACCCATTTTGGACTTCTGACTTTCAGAACCATGTTCTCGTTGTTTGTTGTTTCAAGCCACTAAGACAGTGGGGCAGTAAGTGCTGCCTCGTGAGCAGGTGTGAGGTTGAGATGAAAGCACACAAGTGCTTCGTCCAGTGTCCAGCGTCTACTCCTTCACCAGCTGCTCGTATTATCACTAATAATATTACCATGAATATTATTGCTAATAAGATTTTTCTTCCTGAATGATGACAACGGTTCCTCACTGTGTCTCTGGCTTCCCCAATTCATTCTCCATCCGGTACTATGAGCAACTGCTTCAAAATGCAAAACTGATCCAGTCACTCCACTGCTACAATGACTCCACAGCACTCTCTGGATAGACACCGGAGTCTCCCAGTGCCTGGAGGTCCCATGTAGTCTGGCTCCTACACACCGTTTTCCCTCTTCTCGTATGACTCTCCCTGTCATTCACGGAGTTCCAATCACACCAGCCCACCTCCGAACCTTTGCCTCTGCCATTTCCTTGGCCTGCAATGCTTTTCCCACTTGCCTCAAAAGCCTCCCATGGCCTCTCCAACTAGGTCACTCCCTCCAGTAGGTCCCTGAAGCACTGTGGACTCTACCTTTGCAACACCTGTTGTAGTTGTAATTGAACAGGTGTTGCCTGGAGCCTATGATGATGAACTGTCTCCCCACTCCAGACTGTAAGCCCTAAGAGGGCAGTTATATGGTTTGACTGTGTCCCTACCCAAATCTCAACTTGAATTGTATCTCCCAGAATTCCCATGTGTTGTGGGAGGGACCCGGGGGGAGGTAATTGAATCACGGGGGTGAGTCTTTCCTGTGCTATTCTTATGATAGTGAATAAGTCTCATGAGATCCGATGGGTTTATGAGGGGTTTCTGCTTTTGCTTCTTCCTCATTTTCTCTTGCTGCTGCCATGTGAGACGTGTCTTTCGCCTCCTGCCATGATTCTGAGGCCTCCCCAGTCATGGGGAACAGAAAGTCCAATTAAACCTCTTTTTCTTCCCAGTCTTGGGTAGGTCTTGGTCAGCAGTGTGAAAATGGACTAATACAGACAGGGACTGGGTTTATCTGGTTAATGTTACAGGTGCTGAACACATGAATGAATGGATGGATGCAGTGCCCTAGGCTGCTTCCCATGGCCAGACCTTTCCCTCCAGTATTCCAGGGAGTGAGATCCCCACCATGGTGTGACAACCAACAAAACATAACAGCTTCTTTGGGGGTCCGCACCTGCAGTCTCCTTTGCCACAGCCCTCACCACTCTGTAATGTACCACACCTGGTCTACTTCCTACATTTACAGCACCTACCTAGATCCCGTAGGTGTTTAAGCACTAGGCCAATGGTTAACAAACTTGAGCAGGCACTAGAATCTCCTGGGGAGCTTTGTTAAAACAAAGGTGGCCCTACCCCAGCCACCTTTAACCTGCGATGGAGTTTCTGATGTGCATTTCTAACAAGTTTCCAGATAATGCTGATGCTGGGGGTCCAGGGAACCCCACTTTGAGAACCACTGCTCAAGCCCACTCTCCTTTTATGGAGGCCCAGAGGTCATCTGTTAAGTTCAAAATCCACTACATGGGTGCCAGAACAGTCCTGGCACCGTGTTCTAGGTGCAGAAGATATGTACGCACCACTGACCTAGTCCTTAATCCCACAAGCTGAAGGTCCAGTGGAGAAGGAAGATGGTAAACAAGCAAATAAATAAGACTTCAGAGAGGTACCAGTGCTATAAAGAGAATGCAGAGACTTACTGGATAGAGAGTAGATGGAGTTGGGGGCATCTTTAGCCAGAGTGCCCACGGAAAGCCACTCTGGGGAGGTAATCTTTTTTTTTTTTTTTTTTTTTTTTTTTGAGACGGAGTCTCGCTCTGTCACCCAGGCTGGAGTGCCATGGCTGGATCTCAGCTCACTGCAAGCTCCGCCTCCCGGGTTCACGCCATTCTCCTGCCCCAGCCTCCCGAGTAGCTGGGACTACAGGCTCCGCCACCTCGCCCGGCTAGTTTTTTGTATTTTTTAGTAGAGACGGGGTTTCACCGTGTTAGCCAGAATGGTCTCGATCTCCTGACCTCGTGATCCACCCGTCTCGGCCTCCCAAAGTGCTGGGACTACAGGCTTGAGCCACTGCGCCTGGCCGGGAGGTAATCTTTATTCTGAGAGCTGAATGAAGAAAAAAGCCAGGCATGTGGAAATCTGGGGAGAGAACTCCAAGCTGGGGAAACCAGCCAGTGCAAAGGCCCTGAGGTAGGACAACGTATGGCATGCTTGCGTAACACCGCAAAGGCCGTCTGGCTGGAATCCAAAGAGTGTCTCCCAGTGGTTGCTCTCTACAGGTGTTTACCTTCCAAATAAAATACACAGAGAGCTGGGTGCAAATAGTCCCTGGTGCTGCCTGACTGGAGCTCACAAGGCAGTTGGTTTCAAAGTCAGCTGTTATTTTATAAAACACTCGAGCTGTCAGAGGGATGGATTTACAACCCCTCTGCGGCCCACTCCCTTTCAAGCATTCCCCACTTCTCAAAACTCAAATCCCATTTAATTGTCCCATGCTCTTCCCCCCCCTTGAGCAAATAAATCACATTCCAAGTGATAGGTCGCGCACTCCATCAAATTCCAGCCTCCGGCAATCTCTAACTTCCAAGTTGCTCATGAATCTAACGTTCAAGATATTAAACCTTGGGGACTCTGGGGCTTTATAATAAAAAATGCCAGGTTAGCTTCCTATAAAAATGGGACATGCCAGAAAGCAAGTGAGAAATGCCAGCTGTCTGCCACCTGCTTAACTCAACGTGTGTCCAGGAAATGAAGAGTTATAGAGTTCCATTAAGTAAGGGGCTGGCTGGGGAACGCTCACATCCTAGCCAGACAAGAAAGATGACAATGGCCTGCCAGGCATCAGAATATGCAAAGACAGAGCCTAGCTGCCCATGAGGGCACTGAGCTTTTGTTAATGCAGGCCCTCCCTCCCCTCCTCCAGCCTCTGATATTGCTGCAAGGCGCAGAGAAGTGGGGAGGGAAAAAGGAAGCATAGACTCTCTTTCTGTCTTGCTAAATTTTTCCCCTCATAACTGAATCTGATTTTGCTAAGTCAATAGGTCAGAGGCGGCCGGGCACGGTGGCTCACGCCTGTAATCCCAGCACTTTGGGACGCCGAGGTGGGCAGGATCACAAGGTCAAGAGATGGAGACCATCCTGACCAACATGGTGAAACCCTGTCCCTACTAAAAATACAAAAATTAGCCAGGTGTGGTTGTGTGCACCTGTAGTCCCAGCTACTCAGAAGGCCAAGGCAGTAGAATTGCTTGAACCTGGAAGGCAGAGCTTGCAGTGAGCCGAGATCGCACCACTGCACTCCAACCTGGGCGACAGAGGGAGACTCCGTCTCAAAAAAAAAGAAAAAAAAAAAAAAAGTCAGAGTCTGGCTGCTCTGGGCTCTTCAAAGACTGAGATGTGGGGTTCTGCCCATTAGGGGCCATCCCTTCTGCCCCAGACTGTATGACACCAAGCTGCTGGGCATCTGGGTGACCTTCTGTCCTCTCCGGTCTAGGCTTCATAGGGAGGGAGTGTTCCCATCCCACAGGACGCCAACTGGGAAGTGTGAGCCTCCAGGTCACTCCAGGAAGAACTGCAGGGAAACGGTAACCTGGCATTCCTCTGCCTCTTGTCACATTGTGGGGTCCAGCCTGGGACCCGCTCTTGTTGACACTGTCCAAAGATACCCTGAGACGTGCTCTTCCCCAATCCTGCATCATATTTTCTCAGCATCTCCTTAAGGCTGCACATCTGATTCAGTGTTCTTCACCTTGCAGTCATTCAAGATCTGCCCACTTGTATTTATATGAATTTGCCAGATCAGCCAACTCCTATTTATCACTTCATAGCTTTTATTAAATGTACTGCCCTTGGGGGAAAATATCAGTGTATTTTAAAGAGATACTTTCTGTCATTACCTTCTATCATTGCCAGATGGAAAGGTAGAATCCCTAACCCCAGGTAAAGAGTAAAAATAAATACAATGAAGACAAACATCTATTAAAAACAAAGTGAAATCCTGGTTTGGCACTGTGGTCTGCCAAAAGCCCTAAGGTTGAGGGCTCTTCTTTTTGTAAAAAAACAAAACAACAAAACTAGTTTAGCAAGTTAGAGTTAGAATGGTATCAAGTAGTAGCACTGAACAGAGTTGTTTTCTTTTCTTTTTTTTCTTTTCTTTTTGAGATGGAGTCTTGCTCTGTCTCCCAGGCTGCAGTGCAGCGGCATAATCTCAGCTCACTGAAATCTCCACCTCCTGGGTTCAAGCGACTCTCCTGCCTCAGCCTACCAAGTACCTGGGATTACAGGCATGTATCACCATGCCTGGCTAATTTTTGTGTTTTTAGTGGAGACAGGGTTTTACCATGTTGACCAGGCTGGTCTCGAACTCCTGACCTCAGGTGATCCAACTGCCTTGGCCTCCGGAAGTGCTGGGATTATAGGCATGAACCACTTTGCCAGGCCAAAGACATTTTCCTTATTGTCACAATGATGGTGTGTGCAGGTGACAAGAAGGACTGACTCTGCTTGAATGAGCTGACATTCTCATGAGATAATATGCAAATAAAATAATACTAATAAACGCAAATTATAATTAGGGCAATAGAGAAATAAACTAGGTGCTAGGTGCTTCCATTAATAGGATCACCGGGGTAGGTATCTCAGGAGAGGCAGCAGGGCCCCCCTTCCCACCACCCTGTGTTATTTCAAGGCAAAGACTCTGCATTAACTTGTGACAACTTCTAGCCTGATACTCCCTATCAAATCCCTCCACGCAGGGCAGCACCATCCTGTTTAGGATGACGACCATCTTTAGAGGGCCTACCAGGATGCCAGGCACAGAGGCAAAAGCTTTCCGGGCAGCACCTCATTATATGCTCCTTATAACTCTCTAAAGTGGGTACAGACCAGGAGACTGGGGCAATAAGTCAGCCTAGTTAGGAGCATACACTTCAGAATCAGAACCACCTGAGATAATCTGCCACTTCCTGGCTACGTGATTTTGGGCAAGTTACCTAAAACCTTTGGAACTCACAGTGCTTTGTAACCTCTGAGGTGGGGGCGTACAGTCTGAACCGAATTCCTATTCTAAGGGGCTCAGCCTTGCTTTGGCGATTCCCTAGCTGTTATTTTTTTGAGGGCAGGAAATAAGCATCTTGCCACTTCCGTCTTTTGCACAGGTGCGTGTGATCTTTATGTCCAATTTTAATACCCACTACTCAGCAGTACTTGCAGGTTAAATGAGATAAGACGATGGTCTCTGTTGATGGAGTTTTCTCCTGCAAGGGACTGCCCTGAGAACTTCTCACACCATCTCCCCTAGTAGGAGAGACACGATTTATAAATGAAGAAATTCATGCGCAGGAAGGTAAAAATTACCTGCGCCAGGGTCCCCCAGTGAGTAGGCAACAGGGTCAGGATTTGAGTTCAGGACTCAAACCTTCACCTCTTTTCAGGATTTCATAAGATCCCCGGGAAAAGATGACTTAGCAGAGCAGGTGACTCCGGAGATTCAGAGAGCCTGACCTCTGAACCCTCATTTGCTCATTGAGCTCAGCTGAGACTACCCCATTCCAACTGTAGGCCTTTCCTTCCACCCTCCAAATTCAGGGCAGAGCCATGTTAGTCCTTATCATGCATTTGCTGCTTTTGTTTGGGAATTCCCAGCTGCTACCCAGAGACAAGCAAAGCAGGCTGCAGGTGGCTAGAGCTAGAAGGTCTCCGAGCTGCTGGATGCATCCTTGTCCACACTGGCCCAGGGGAGGGGCCGAGGAACTGCTGTTGGAATGAGTGCATGGATAAACAGAGGAATGAATGACTCCTATCCTCTGTTTTCTTGGGGATATGCGTCCGGCGTCCCCTGTAGCTGGGGAGGGCTGTGTTTCATGCTAAGTGATACAATCTGGCTGTGTCCCCATCGAAACCTCATCTTGAATTGTAGCTCCCATAATCCCCATGTATTGTGGGAGGGACCCAGTGGGAGATAATTGAATCGTGGGGGCAGGTCTTTCCTGTGCCATTCTCGTGTTAGTGAATAAGTCTCACAAGATCCGATGACTTTATAAAGGGGAATTTCCCTCCGCAAGTTCTCTTCTCTTGTCTGCCGCCATGTGAGATGCATCTTTCACCTTCTGCCATGATTGTGAGGCCTCCCCAGCCATGTGGAACTGTGAGTCCATTAAACTTCTTTCTTTTGTAATTGACTAGTCTCAGGTATGCCTTCATCAGCAGTGTGAAAACGGACTAATACACCAAGATATGCTTTTACCTGCTGTCTTAACACATGAAATAGACCATGAGCCAAGCCCAGATCAAGTTAGTGATGAACTTTGAGCCTCTTCCATGAGCAAGGTACCATGGGGCAAAAAGACCAAATAGACCCCTGGTCCTTCACTCTAGGGCTAGACATCAAAGGATAGCAAAACACTGAGTTCTTTTTGTTGACTCACAGAACCACACTTATGTTTCAACTCAACAGTAGCCTGAATTGCTGTTTTAAAAACTGTACACATATATCACCTAATTCATATGCATTAAAAATCCAGGGAGAGGATAGCCCTCAGGGTGTTAGCAGAGCTCTCTCTGGCTACTGGGATTAGGAGGTTTTATAAGGTTTTTTTTTTCTCTTGCTGCTTATCTGTCTTTCCTAATTTTTCTGCCAATAAATGCATGTTCCTTTTGTAAATTGAGAAAAAAAGGAAGAAATGAAAACACCTCTGACTTCTGACTAGAGTAAAACCAGACGTACATGTTTATTCTGTAGACAGTTTGGAAAATATTGAGCCGGTGGGGAACTGAAATGAGAAAGTGGGGTCTGAACCAAATTCATACTCCAAGTAGCTCAGCCTTGCTCTAGAGACTTCACGGTGGTTACTCTGAGGACTGGAAGCATTTTTGCACCTTCCGTCTTTTCAACAGGGTTTAGCCTACTCTGGTCCTCTTTGGAAGTGGGCACACAACAAATGCTTGGTGATTACTGAAAAACCTAACACTCTTGGCCCAGGAAAATTTGGTCCCTGATGAGGAAGAGAGTTTACTGTTCAATTTTTTTTTCTTTCTAATAACTCTGTAGCTGGTAAGAGACAAAAGGGCAGGTAGATGCGTGGTAGGCATAACCTCCACCTCAAATGGCTGTGTTCTTTCCACCCACAGGCCCCACAGCCCAAGAGGGCACAGGAAGGGAGGCTGAGGACACTGGGAGGAGGGCCTGTGTAAGGCAGTCAGCCAGGGTGACATGTGGGGGGCATTGCTCCCTTCAGTCATTGAGGCTGAGTCAACTCTGGACCTGTGGGTCAGGTCTGATCCTTGGTGAAGGGAGATGGAAAGATAAGGAGATGGAGATGGAGGTAAGAGGAAGAGGAGGCTGGGAAGGTATCTGAGCATGGAAACTACCTGGCCATGGCGTAAGACAACACATGTAGAAGAGAGAACAGGCATAGAAATGTTTTGAACTCAGGTTGTAGTCTAACGTTAGGAATTACTGGATCTGCTACTTTCACGGGGGAGATGGAGAAACCGGAATGCAGAAGGGGGATGGAATTTCCCAAGGTTGTGTTTTGAGTGACACAGCCTGGCTGCAACCCAGCTTTGTCTGAAGCTAAACCCAATGCTTGTAGACATAGAGCTATGCTGCCTTCTCAGAATAATAATGGCATTTGTGAACCTCTCCATGAGGACTCTGCTGAAGGTTTTACATAAATTATCTCCACAGGTTGTAGTCCTAACCTAACCCCATGAGGCAGGTGTTATTCCTATCCAACAGATGAGGAGACTGAGACTCAAAGAGTTCAGGTCATTTGCCAAGGTCATATAGCTAAGATATATGAGGTAGAACTGGCATTCTACCCTCAGTCTGTTTGATACTAGGGTCTTACTTATTCTTAACCACTAAGCTACACGGCCTCTTTGGAAGTGGAAGGAACAAAGGCTGAGGAACAAGGGAATCCAAGTTTTCCAAGCTCCTGAGACAAGCCTTGTACTCATTCTACCCACACAAGAGCCCCGAGGGGGAACTTTTCATCCTCCCATCCCTCCAATGAGGAAGTAGTGGCTCAAGAGGATTAATGACTTGCCCAGTAATCTTCTCTGCCAGGACATGCAGCAGGAGCTGGGTCCAGTTTGCCCAAAGCCACTGGACCTTCCACTGCCTCCCCCTTTTCTGAGAAGGCTTCCAACACTGGGCCACCCCAGCACATGCCCAACTAACCCACTATTCAGACCGCTGCAGGTCAAGGGTTTGCAGAGTGTAGAATTTGCAAAAGTGAAGATACTGAGGCTTGCTAGAACCAGGATTCTGAGATGGGAGTTGCAAACTATGGCCCATGGGCCAGATGTAGCCCGAAGCCTGTTTTTTGCATGACCCATTAGTTAAGAATGATTTGATACTCCTTTAAATGGTTGAAAATTTTCAAAAGAAGAGTAATATCTTGTGCCATGTGAAAATTGTATGAAATTCAAATGTCAGTGTTCATAGTAAAGTTTGATTGGAAGACAGCCATACCTTTGTTTGCAAATTGTCTATAGATGCTTTCATGTTAAAATAGCCAAGTGAAGGAGTTGTAACAAAGACCATATGGCAAAGCTGAAAATATTTACTATCTAGCCCTTTACAGAAAAGGTTTGCTCACCCGTGCTCTAAGAAATCAGGGTGGAGCCAATAGAAATTGAGTTACTTAAACTAGAAGGGCTTTCTTCAATTTCAGCCATTCTCCTCTGCATTGGGGTGTGGTTAAGGTCACATGGATTTTCCATTCATTCACTTGCTCACTCAGTCAACCATTTATGCCTCTATGCATGTGCTGAGCTAACACTTCCAGAGCCCTGCCAGGCACTGTGCCAGGTGTGGGGATACTGAGTCTGGTGGGCAGGTACACATTACTTGAGAAAGTGCCAGCAAGTGTCATAGGTCCAGGGACAAGGTTCTGCTTAGGATTGAGTTGGGCTAAAGAGGGAGAAGGAACTGAACTCAGGCCAGTGCAGATGCAGCCAAATAAGGGAGTTTATCTGCAAGCCTGTGTTAGGCAAGGTGGAGATAGACTGAACTACTCACTGCCACCCATCAGGGAGAGGCATGCCCCAGCCATACAATCACTCAAACGTGGAAGCATATGTCAAGTCCATGTTTTCTGCCTCTTCCTTTCCCTAATTCCCTGCCCATACTCCTATAACACACCCTCACAGAGCCTTCCCAGGCAGCTCCTGGACATTAAATTAGCTGGACAAATGTTCACCCAAGTGAGACAAATCCAAAATTGCTTTAGAATGCCATTCTTACAGACCACTGACTTCAAAACGGCCATCGGGAGAAAATGACCTGACCCACTGTCACCACACAGGGAATCGCTGTAACTGAATCAAAAGCCACAAGTGTGACATATGTCTGTGCACACAGGTATGTACATGGGCATTCTTGTTTCTGAGTGCAAGTGTATGTCTGCCTCTGTGACTATATGCACACATGAACACATGCAAAGACATGTCAATGTATGCATGTGCATGACTGTAGGCGCAAGTCTGTGCACATATGTGTGCATTCATGTGTGTAGTGGTCTTTGCATTTATGTGTACATCTATATCTATGTATCTATATGTTTTTTTGTGACCTGACTTGGGGACAGCAATATGGGTACCATCATGCCAACTGCAGAACTGACCTTTCTCATCCCTCAGAAAGCACTCTGGGTCTGCATTTTCCCTGGACTTTGAAATGCTCCAATAAGAAAATCAATTCTTTGTCTAAAATTGGAACTTCAGGTTGCCTAGGGGTGGGGGAAGTTGGGAGGAGGGTAGTGGGGAATGACTGGTAATGGGTATCAAATCGATTCTGTTTTTTGAGGAGAGAAAATGTTCTAAAATTAGATTTTGATGATAGTGGCACAATTTTGTTAACATACTAAAAACTACTGACTGTGTGTACACTTTGAGTAAACTTTAGGGTACATACATTATATATCAATAAAGTTGTTTTAAAAAAGAAAAAAACAAATGGAAGTTTACAAAAATCCCAACTCACTTCTTCCTGTTGCTTTTGCTGAGGAGCCCTGAGCTGGGCAATGGGTAAAAATAAAACACCCTGATTTCACAGCTTTGTCAACCAGGGAAGCAATTTCCTCCAGTTTCAACAACCCATGCCTCTGCTGGCCTGACAGCAAAGAACATTTCTGTGCTTTGCCCTTGAAGCTTTGTAAATAGAACTTGAAGGACCTACGAGATTTGAGGAGGCCTCGGGGTGGGGGGTGGGGGGGGCAAGATACTGGGGTGGACATTGAGAGGAAAACAAACTACCATTTCACTATCCCAAGAGGAATGGAGAAAAATCGAAGCCAGGGGAGTGTGCTGGCAGGAATCATTTCTTTTAGAAGAAGGAATAGAAATGAGAGTGGAGAGGGGAGAGAACTTATTAGGGGAGACAGTAGCACCTAGAGGTTAGGAGCTTGGAATCTGAAGTCAGAGCGAGGTTTCAGACCCAGTCTTGATACTCTTTACCTATGAGCTTTTGAGAAAGTTGCTTAAAATCAATGTAGGTAGACAGACCAGAATCTATGTCATAGGTCTGAAAGGGTTAAATTAGAAGATCCATGTGGCAGAGACAACAGCAGTGTTCATCAGATCTTGCTCCATGTTGCTCCTAGGCACTCGGGAGACTACGCTTTTCAATCTCTTTGCAGTTATGTTGCATATGTGACTGGCCCTGGCCAATGAAAAGTAGGATGTTTTTATTGGCCTGGTTGGGGTATTTTAAAGTGCACTGCTCAATCCCCACTTTCTTTTCTTGTGCCACCCATGACCAAGGAGGCTCCAGGATGATATGCAGA
Source organism: Piliocolobus tephrosceles (assembly GCF_002776525.5). NCBI lineage: Eukaryota > Metazoa > Chordata > Mammalia > Primates > Cercopithecidae > Piliocolobus > Piliocolobus tephrosceles. The sequence goes on from NC_045443.1 coordinate 115,190,765, forward strand.
CCCACTAGATCAGAACAGCCTGAATCCCTGAGTGACTGCATGGAAGAGAGCTGCCCTGGAGGATTGCCCAACCTACAGCCAACTTTACAGGAGTGAGAAATAAACGTTCTGAGTAGTGAGAGATAAATGTTTACAGAGATTTTAGGGTTGTTTGTCATTGCAGTATAAGCCTATCCCATCTTACCTAAAAGGACATGCAAAGAGGTTGGATCATTAAAAGCACTCAATAAATATTGACAATTATGGCTGATTGGTGGGCCCCGAAATACAAAGTGAGTGAGGCCGTGCGAAGAGAAGAGAGACAGGGACAATAGCAAAATCAACAAAAATAAGATACTGTAGCTAGGGTCAAACTTCCACAATAAACATCGCTATTTTGGGAAACCAAACTCTGGGATGGGAGTTGTATTTTCCTTTGTGTTGAAAAAACATAGTTCTTTTCCAAACGCCCACAAACACTTACCTCTATTTGTACATAAATGGCCAGCACAATGATTTTAAAAACCAGCAGGCAAATGGGAATCTGTGCTTGGTGAGATTCAATTTCATGTTTTTGTTAACAGCTTTCTCCTACTTCTCACAGATAGAAAGCAAGCCACTCTAGGGATGTGACCTCACCTCTCAATCATTTAAAAACAGAAAATAAATGTCCAGAGAGATTAAAAACATGGGTTCTGTGCCCCAAAAGGTTGTCATGTGACAATGTTGCATCTTCATGGGAAAGATGAAAACTCCATGTAATCCTATTACGAATATTTCCATTAGCCACCAAGCCTCACCTTGGTAATCTGTTTCAATTGAAAGTCCTGTCATTCCCCAAAACCCAATTTAGAAGGTGCAGGGACAAAATATAAGTTTGTGCCAACTTCTCAAAGATGGGCAAAAATCATCACTTGAATTCATTTGGGATTCTTTTTTCCCTTAATCTCTTAACTCTAGGGCACTAAAAGAATTCTTTCCCAATGTTCACCTAGGTAATCTTGTCCTCTCAGGCCTCCTTAAATTCCATAGGAACTCTAGCTTCTATCTGTGAAGTTTGGAGGGTGAAGATATGGGGATCTTAATAAGCAAATGCCCAGCTACCTGGATATCCAAGGTTCTTGTGCTTTTGGATGCTCTGGGAAAGTGAGTAGGAAGGGGTGACTGGGACTGGTGCCACAGTGTATACAAAAAGAGTCAGGATCAGCCAGACTGTTCAAACAGCCCAGCACCAGAATCTTTTTAAAAAATCTTTGTTAAAATTTCAATAGCTTTTGAGGTACAAGTGGTTTTTGGTTGCATGGATGTATTATACGGTGACAAATTCTGAGATTTTAGTGTACCTGTCATCTGAATAGTGTATGTCGTACTCAATATGTAGTTCTTTATCCACACTCCCCCCTCCCATTTTTCCCCTTCTGAGTCCCCAAAGTCCATTATATCACTGTATGCCTTTGCATATTCATAGCTTAGCTCCCACTTATAAGTGAGAACATATGGTATTTGGTTTTCCATTCCTGAGTTACTTAATAATGGCCTCCAGCTTCATCCAAGTTGCTAAAAAAGACATCATTTAGTTCATTTTTATGGATGAGTAGTATTCCATGGTGTATATATACTACATTTTCTTTATTCACTCATTGGTCAATGGACATTTAGGTTGGTTCCACATCTTTGCAATTGTGAGTTGGCTTGCACCAGAATCCTGACTTTGTGTCAGTCCTCTCACCAATGCAGAAGCTATCACATCATGTTGACCACACTGAAGGTGGGTGGGGAATAGCTGGCCCCATTGTCCCTCAAGGAAGTAGGTTTAACTCAAACCCAAGAGGCAGAAGATGGTGGATGTTGCCCTCCCTCCAAGACCAAAACCCAAACGTTTTGCTTTCATGCCTTTGTATTTTTAACCAGATCACCCCAGGCTCTTGCTCAAACAGAATTGTGCTTCTGTTGCTTACACCCATGGAACCCTGGGCAAATAGTAACATTTCCTGGAGTCTGATCTGTAAAACAGTGACAATCATATTCTCCTCTCAGGTTGCAAGCATCTAATAGTGTAAAGTATGTATAATGTGCTCAGCACACTGCATAGCACCTGGAAAGGTTCAACTATCCATTCTTATTTTTAAGATTACTCATCCAGGAGGGTCAAGATACATTAGGCTTTGGTGTCCCTCACTGCACATCCCCTAGTTGGCACCATTTGCTCCAACTCAACTGAGCTATTTGAAGTTTTTCAAATGTGACTTCTGTCACCTTCTTGCTTCTGTCTGTGCTGTTCCATACACCAAAGAACACCCTTCCTTTAATCCCCATTTCTTCCAAAATGTCTTATTCTGCAAGAAACAGCCCATTTCACCAGTCAGGCAGTCTCCTTCTCTGAGTTCTCTTCATGGCCTTTGCACACCTCTGTTTCAACACTTCCTTCCTTATATAATGATTCCTCAATTTTTGGACTATCTTCCCCATGGCTGGGAGGCTACTGAGGGCAGGCATGTCTTATAAAGCACCACAGCTCCAGTACCTACTACCTCCTGGCTATGCTGGATGAATGACTGGACAAGTGAACGAATGGATCTACCAATGATTAACAAAGTTATTTCTGAACATTTTGATCAGGGACACAGATCTTGATCCTCTATTACTAAGAAAGAATCTTCAAAGTTGATACACATGTCACCAGTATTGGGCCCAACAAAACATCTTCTCTATCAAAATTAGGAGCTAAATGTCAAGGCTCTCAGATGCAATTTCATAAATTATTTCAACTAGGCAGCTTGGAAGAATTAGCCTATGGATTTTATTGGTTCTCCATATTATGTGTTAATACTCTTTTTTGGCAGCCTGAAAATGACATTTCTGTTTCCAGCCAATATCACCTCTTTCTCTACTTAGCAAACATTGATATATTTTTTTCCTGAGTTGTTAATTTCAGGTTGCAATTTCCATCCCTGTTTGGTGTATGCATGTGGCAGTCTGTTTGCTTCAGAGATTGAGAAATAAAATCCCTCTGGGTGTCAGAAGAGTTTTGGGTCACCCATAAGTCTGCTTCCTCCCAGCATAGCTGCCAAGACCACACACCTTTTTAGAGAATAAATGTAGTAGCCAGGAAGTGACAGAGATGGGGCTGCACCAAAGTCTATAGGATTCCAGAGTGCTATGCAGTTCTGACTCTGAGATGGGAGGAAAGATAAATTGGTTTGGCATGGCTCTTTCTGGGAATAGTTGAGTGGTTCCCAGTCCTGGTTCCATAATAGGATTGCCTGGAGGGAGGGAGGTAGGTAGGTAGATAGATAGATAGATAGATACATACATACATACATACATCATACATACATATATAATACATGATTATATATATACAGATATAATACATGATTATATATATATATATATGTAGGTGTGTATATATATATATATAAAATCCACCCCAGATGGACTGATTCAGGATTTTTTGGGGTAGAGCGTGGAGCCCAGGCATCACTTAGACTTCAAAAGCTCCCAGGTAATTCTAATGTTCAGCCAAGGTTGCGAACCACTGGAAAAACTGAAGACACTCATTTTGATTCAGTAAAGGAAAAAAACTCTCATTTTCATTAAAATTCACCTGAAAAACTATTTGCCCCTCACATCCGCTTTGCATTTTTCTGTTTACAAAACACTTTCTTTTTTTTTTTTTTTTTTGAGACGGGGTCCCGCTCTGTCGCCCAGGCTGGAGTGCAGTGGCCTGATCTCAGCTCACTGCAAGCTCCACCTCCCGGGTTTACGCCATTCTCCTGCCTCAGCCTCCCAAGTAGCTGGGACTACAGGCGCCCGCCACCTTGCCCAGCTAGTTTTTTGTATTTTTTAGTAGAGACGGGGTTTCACCGTGTTAGCCAGGATGGTCACGATCTCCTGACCTCGTGATCCGCCCGTCTCGGCCTCCCAAAGTGCTGGGATTACAGGCTTGAGCCACCGCGCCCGGCCAAAAACACTTTCACCTACATGGTTTAATCTACTGCCTGAACTCTGTGGGACAGGCAGCAGCATGTCCGTTCCACATAGCAGGAAGCTGAGGATCACAGAACCCAAGTGATTTGCCCAAAGCCATTCAGCACCAGGATGGCAAACTAGGTCTTCTAAACTAAAATCCAAGAAGCTTTCCTGAAATGAAAGGACCAGAGATCTTTAAGTCACTTAAAGGAGGCCATGGCCATTCATCTCCCATAAAGGAATGAGATTAAGGGTCCTGGTTTTGAGACTTGACCCCAAAGGACATTCATTCTTTCTACAGTTGACCAAAGGCTTTTACTAGGCTACTGAAATAGCAACATAGAGCCAAATGTCAAATTCAGACTGGATGGGGCAGAAAGACGCCAAGATGTACTCCTTAGAGACCATTCTGAGATAAAGTGAAGGCTTCTGGAGTTGCAAAGCAGGGGCCGTGAAGGCTGGATGGTGTCCTTCTGTCACCAGCAGCCCCATCTGCCTTCAGACAGTGAATGTGCTGAGGCTTTTATTCTGGTTGGTTTTCTTGAGTGGGTTAAACCGATCCCCCTGCGATCTTGTTTGAACTACTGATTTGCTTAGCAAACACTTTCTCTATAAATAATGAGTAAGTAAACTCCAGCCTGCTGCTGACTGCTGATAAATTATTATGAGTTGGGAGTTAATGGGGTATAAAGTAGGCAGTGAGCAGCCCCCACCCCCACTCCTATTGGAAATCAGGCTGAACTACCTCAGGGCCTGCTAAATTGGCACTTTCTCTCCCTGTCCCCATGGCCCAAGCCTATCCTCTTCCCCTCCATTTATATCACCTCCCAGACTGAGATAAAAAGCCACCCTCCCTTGTCATCTTCCCAGGGTCTTAGACCTCTACACTCATCAGCAGCCTTGAGTTCCACAAAAGTTAGATCCAAAGGGAAGGAAACCTGCAGGAAAAGACAATTCTGATTATTTTAGTCATGCTGCCCATATTTTCCTTTGAGGGGGAGTCTGTTTTATGTTTATATCTGGGAATGTGATCCACAGATGTGCAGTTTGCTAAAATTCCCATCTACTGATGCTCTCCTAGACTTTGTTGTTGGCGCTAAACACGTGATACCAGAATGATGCTGACCACAGCCTTTCCAAGCTACTGGCCATCATGCCTTGCCTCAAGGAGTTGGCTTTAATTGTGACACACTGCCTGCTTCCATCACATCCCAGAAGAAAAGCCCCACTCACGAACTTCTAGCACCTGGGATTGCAGGTCAGAGAGTAAGATTTCGACAATTATTTGCTGAATAGCTAGGTGGCTAGAGTAATGATGGGTGAGTGGATGGGTGCACGAATGGATAGGTAGGAGGGTTGGAGAGTGCGAAGATGAATGGATGGATGGATAGATGGATTGATTAATGGTGATTAGACAGATGGGTGGGTGGGTAGGTGGATAGCTGGATGTTAAACAGATAGATGGAGGAGAGGGTAGGTGAATGGATAGGTGGATGGCTAGATTAATGATGAGTAGATGGATAGGTAGGAAGTGGATAGGTGGACTGACAGGATGAATGGGTAAATGGATGGGTGGATGTTAAACAGATGGATGGATGAGAGGGTGGATGCATGGGTGGATAAATGAGTGTATGGGTAGGTTAATGGTGGGTAGGTGGATGGGTGGCTGGATAGATGGTTAGTGTTTAGGTAAACTGACAGGATGAATGGGTAGATGGATAGGTGGATGTTAAACAGATGGGTGGATGTGAAGGTGGGTAGATGGATAGATGGGTGGATGGATGTTGAATGAATGAATGGATGAGAGGGTGGGTGGGTGGGTAGATGGGATGGATGAGTGGATGGATGGCAGGTGGGTTTATATTGAATAGATGGATGGTTCAGAGGGTGACAGGATGGGCAGGGGGACAGGTAAGGGGTCTGGGGGATATAAGATGGTTGAATTGATAAGAGGATGGATGGATGAGTGGTCATTCACTTCTGAGGGTTCAGCTTAATTCAAACAGGTCCAGACAAGGAGGTACATGGCCCAGCTAAAGATGAAGCAGATAATGTTATAATCATTTCACAAACAAGAAAATGGAGCTAGAAGGTTGAAAGGCTTATCTAGAGTCACATAGTGGTAGAAGAAAAACCTGAACTCTTGGCTCCCTCCTCCTTCCATCCCCTTCCCTCTTTGTATTCAGCATCTGATGGAAGGCCCAACCCTCCAAATACCAGGCAAACAGCACCATGTTTTCACCTCCAATTCAGGAGCCAGGTAGTGAGATAAGGCCAGGGATAGGCCAGCACCAAGACTGGAAAAGGGACAGAAAGAAGAGAGCAGGGAGGTGGGAGAGCACACAAACACTACAGAAGGAAGGGCTGCAAGGCCAGCTGAGCCTAGCAACTGCAGCTTATTGACAAGGTAGAATAATAATCCACTGAGCTTCAGTGCTGTGTCTCTAGCTATGAGAGCTGGTCAAAGGCAGCCCTTGTTGCTCAGAGAGAGATCAGACCCGGGGAACTGAGACGCTCTGACAGTCCTCAATGGTCTACAAACACTTCCAAACAAGTCCACCAAGAATCCTTGATCTGTGCCTCCCAGTCCCGAAGGGCTGTGCTAATAACAGCCGTGGAGGGACTGGCCTCAGCTGGGGAAATGCTGAGGATGCTTGTGACCCCCTTCTTTGCCTTTGAAGATACCTGATCTGTTCCATTCTCGAGGTTCCTCTCAGTCTTCTAAATACCTAGAAGAAACAATCTTCTTTTGAAGAGGACTCGAAGTCAAATCTTTAATTTAAAGCAAGAGTGACTTCTCAGCTGTACACTTTCTACTGCCATCAAAGGGAGAAGATGACAAGAGGGCTGGGGAAAGGGGCCTCTGCTTCTCATCACTCAGTCTCAGAGCAAAGACAGACACCTCCCTGGAGACCACTGAAGGATTTGAGTATGAAGAATGGGGGTGCTGACTGTGGGTCCCCTCAGTTGCAGTTCTAACTTTAAATTTTGGTCACCTACACCTGCCAATTCAAGAAGAAAGTTCTCTTCAGCAATAAGGTGCTTATGTATACTTGCTTTGACAACAGCAGGCCTGAGCCCAAATCCTAGCTCCATCATTACCAAAAGCATCAAGCCCACTTGATATATGGAAAAAATCAAAGTGCTTAGAACAGTTCTGGACACATAGTCAGTGCTCATAAACTATTACTATTACTACATGATTTAAAAGATTATTCCACATTTCTGTAGTCTTGGTCACTTTATGAAGAATTTTCGGTTTTGCCTAACCACCTAGAGAAATACAGACTGTTATCTCTGTGTTATAAATGAGAACACTAAGGCTCAGAGAGGTGAAGTGGTTTTGCCCAAGGTCATACAGCCAGCAAATGACAAGGCTAAAACATTCATCCAGGACATCCAAGTCCATACCCAATATTCTTTCTACTGCAGCAAGGGACAGGAGTATTGTATTTACTTCACCTCCATTGAGTACCTGTGGTGCAGTGCTAGCAGTAACAATATCTGCAACAGGCTGGGAGCAGTGGCTCATGCCTGTAATCCCAGCACTTTGGGAGGCCAAGGCGGACAGGTTGCTTTGGGTTCAGGTGTTTGAGAACAGCCTGGGCAACATGGAGAAACCCCATCTCTACTAAAAATACAAAAATTAGCCAGGCGTGGTGGCACATGCCTGTGGTCCCAACTACTCGGGAGGCTGAGACTAGAGAATTGTTGGAACCCAGGAGGCAGAGGTTCCAGTGAACTGAGATCGCACCACTACATTCCAGCCTGGGCAACAGACTGAGACCCCGTCTCAAAAAAAAAAAAAAAAATCTGCAACAACAGCAGCGGATGTCAACACTAATCTAGCACTTGATGTGTGCCAGGCACCATTTTCAGAGCCTTATGTCTATTAATTCATTTAATCTTCACATTTATCCCACCAGGTAGGGACTATTAGACTATTACTACCTCCATTGAACAGATGCAGAAACTGAGGCTCAGACAGTCTAAGTGATTACCAAGACCAAAGAAAAACTTGTGTTAGCAAATCTGCCGAAAGTTCAATTACTCAAGACCCCAAACAACTAGCAAACCAAGAATTCCCCTACAGACTCTTTTGGTGACCACTTGGCTTCTGTTTCCTGATGATCCACAAGGCCAGGCACTGGTGGACACACAGGTGCTCAACTCTGATGTGGAAGAACAGTTCTTTGCCGTTCGAAATTTCTATAAGGCAGAAAATTCTTACAAACTTTACTTTATACCCAAGAGTAAGAGAAGTGGCCAGACTACAGCAGTGACCTATGAAATTCATCTTGGGAAGGCATGGAGAATAGCCAAAAAGAATAACCAAACAAAGATTTTATGTATTCTTTAAGATGACACAGTACAGCCTGGCAGGGTTAGGACTCAAGCTCTGAAATCAGAGGTCAAGGTTATGCCCTGGCTTAGCCTGACACCAGTTATATGTCTTTGGACAAGCCACCTTACCTCTCTAATCCCCAGCTTTCTCATCGGTAAAACAGGGATAACGATTTTAAAAAGCAGTATCTACAAAGTCCTTAGCACAGTGCTCAGTGTGTACAATGAATCCGTTGCTCAATGAATCTGTTCCCTTTTATAAATATCCAAGTGCCATTTCACAAGGAAGCCCTCTTTCATATTAAAAATGATTCACCCAAGTGACCAACTTCCCTTCCTTATTTTTAAAGGACAGTGGTGGCAAACATCAATGATTTGTTTGGAAAACAATACTGCTCAGTCCCAGAGAAGACATGTCTCCTGGAAGTCAATGCATTTCCTGTCTCAGCGACCCCACACTGCCATTCTGGGGAATTTTAGCTCTTTCCTGCTGCGAACTGTTGCTGGGAAAGGATCTTCTAGTTCTGTCCTTGATCCCTCCAATGACTCTGATGACTGAAATAGTCCAACTAACCTGGTTCAGAGGGTGAAGAGCTCTACTCCCAACTGAACCCTAGCCCTACGCTGGAAATGTACATGGTATGCAATTACAGGTTGAATTGTCAAATTACAGGTTGAGCTGTCAAATGTCACTGGGCAGGTGGATAAAGGGTCTGCATGCAGTGATAAAACCACAGCCTAACAAGATGTTAAGGCTGCAAGAATTCTGAGGGACACTTTTCTAGTTGCATCCCATTTGTCCTTGCAACACCAGCCTCTAAGCTGCTGACCACTCCCCTTGCTGGACACTGAGCGTCCCAAGCTTCCATGATAATACCCTCTCCTGGTTTTCCTCAATTCTCTGGTTCCTATCAGCCTTCCTTGCAGGAATGCTCTGTCCTCTTCTCTTCTCAGCTTCTTCTTTCCCCCCACCAAGCTTCTGGTTCTCAAAGTGGGGTCCCCAGACCTGCAGCATCCGTATCACCTGGGATGACTGTTAAACATTGTTAAAATGCACATTCCCAGGCCCCTCCCAGACCTACTGAATGAGAAACTCTGGGGGTAGGACCCAGTAATCTGTGTGTTCAAAAGCCCTCCATGCGCTTCTGATGCACGTTTCAGTGTGAAATCCATGTCTTCTAATACCTTCTAATGCCCATGCTTTCTAATTCCACCCAGCATGGATGATGGCTCCCAGGCTAATATCTCCAGTCTAGAACTCACCTCTGAACAGTGAGATATCTAAATGTCTACTTAACATCACCTCTTAATAGACTTAGACTTGGAGGCACCTCACATTCAACATCCCCAACCAAAGTCTCATGATTTTGCTCCCTGAGCCTAACTTCAGTAGCCTGGTTCCAACCTGCCATCATGTCCCACCTTTCCCTCTTCTATTTTCTTCCAGTGACACCAGAAGGCCAAACATGAACAGAATCTTCCTACCCATAGGCAGAAGGGATTTCTGGGCACTGGACATCTAGACAACACAAAAAAGGAAACACTAAATACAGTTTCTCTTGGAGGAAAATCTCTCCTAGGATTTCTGTAGTTCACTGCCCACCCCCCCACCAAAAAAAAAAAAAAAAAATTCAGTGAGCACCTACTTTGTGCAGGTGCTGTGTTTGAGTCTGGGGATACTGAGTCATTCTGTCTCTCTGTCCTCCCTCCATCTCGTTTCCCTCTTCTGCCAAACAAATTCTTATTTCACAAAGATATATGCTCTCAATGCATATATTAATACATCTATTGATTTTCCTCTTGCCAGTCATTATCAAGATTTATTTATCCTCACAGCTCCCCATTGATTGAGGAAAGCAGTATTCCAGTGGTCAATCAATCCTGATATACTCCATGACAAGGAGTCAATATCTATTTATTATTTGATTTATGGACTTAATTATCTTAAACATGATCAGGCAGGGGACAAGGCCAAAGTTGAGCAGTGACCAAGCAACTGGAGCCAGGTTGGGAATATATCAAACCAAAGCCCGGGGCCCAGCAAGTTTCTGAACAGTGCAGACACACTGATTTTGCTCTGCCCACCCTCACCACCCCAGCATCTGCCGCTGAGGAAAGGGAGGGAAAGGAGCAAGAGGCAGGGTTTCAATTTGTGCCTGCTGCCAACTCAACAAGTCACAAGCCAGGCAGGTTTGGTGGTTTGGACAGTGAACCTGATTTGGAGGCAGGTCAGTTGTTGTCCTCCCCAGGGAATGGGACCCAGCAGTGGGGAGTTCCTAAGGTGTCCGTGGAGCCTAAGAAAGTGGGATGGACTCAGGCACAGCTAGGAAGGGAAAGCTAGGAAGGGAAAGGGAAAGAGGGTGGTTGGATACAAGCTTCAGTAAGAATCAGACAGTCTCTTCCTAGCTTATGACCTTGGGCAGAATCATAATTAAAAAGCTGATTCCCTGCAATCTGACCAACTGGCATGCATTACTGGTTTTTCTGTCTTTTGAATCCCTTTCATGATTCCTTGAAGTAGGTACCGTTCAATTCCCCCATTTACAGACAAGGAAATGGATTGCATGGTACCTATTTCAGAGAGTGGTTAATTACAAAGTTGTCTCCCTATGTAAATCTGTCCCCATGCTCCCAAATCTTTGTTGAACCACTGCCTGCCGGCAGTACGGAGGAAACCGTCCCTTTGCTTTCTGGAACACATGTTAAGGGCCCGATGTTGCCCACACTTGCCTTCAAAACATGCAAATGCAGCTGGCTATTTTTAACGTTGGTAAATAGTGAAAGCTGTTGAAAATGCCTTCGTTTCCAAAGGCCTGCCAACTCCCTGTTGCTTTCCCCTAAGGGAGGCATGCCAAAAATCTCTTAGAACCTAGGGCATTAAAGCCTGCATTTGTTCCTGCTAATATCTTATTAGGAGCAACACTAACTGTCCACACCATTTTTGGAGGAGGGGAATACATCAACAACCCTACTGCAAGCTCTCTTAAGAAGAGGGAATGCCCCAAAGTAGTCTTTATAAAATGCAAACCAGACTGTGTCCCTCCTCTAGTTTAATCCCTGGGTGGCTCCCCTGACTGCCTTTAGGAGAAAGGTTCAAGTTCCTCAGCGTGCCTTGAAAGGTCCTTTAAGATCTCTCTGGTTTCTCTCTCTCTCTCTCTCTGTGTGTTTTTGAGACAGGGTTTCACTCTGTTGCCCAAGCTGGAGTGCAGTGGTATGATCATGGCTCTCTCACTGCAGCCTCAGCCTCCAGGGATCAAGCGATCCTTCTGTCTCAGCCTCCCAAGTAGCTGGACTACAGGAGCACACCATCACATCTGGCTAGTTTTTGTAATTTTTGTAGAGACGGGGTGTCCCTATGTTACCCAGGCTGGTCTTGAACTCCTGGGCTCAAGAGATCTTCCCACCTTGGCTTCCCAAAGTGCTGCAATTACAGGTGTGAGCCACTGCGCCTGGTCGGATCTCTCTAGTTTCATATCTCTTGCTACTCCCCATATATATCCTCTATTCCAGCTCTTGCCCCTTCCCTGGCCTTGCTACCTCCTACCTCTAAGCCTCTGCATATGCTCTCCCCTCCATTAGAAATGTCACTCCCTTCTTGTCCATCTGCCTAATTACTTGGTTGGATAAGGGGCGGGTTCCAGGTCCCTGTGTACCCCTGGGATCTTATTGCAGAGATCACAACACCGTTGAGAATCATCCAGTTAATTTCCTTGTCTGTGAGCTCCATCAAGGGCAGACATCATGCCTTCCTCTCTCTATTCCCATCATCAGGCCCGGCACCCTATACACAGTAAGTGAGTGGGGCAAATACTCCTTTATTGCATTGTTATAACTTACATCACATACTTGGCATCTCTTTTCTTTTCATCACTGTTACTTCTCCCACATCCTATAGTCATCCCTCCAGTGCATACTATATTTTCCTTAAGTCTACTCATTTCTCAGTGATTTTAAGTAAATAGCACCATTCATTTCTGCTGCTACACTTGCCTAAAGGAGTAGACTGTGCTAATGCATGTGAATGTATTTTTGTAAACTTATTCATCCATTCAACAAGTATGTATGGAGGACGTAGTATTTTGGGGGCTGGGGATACAGAGGTCAGTCAAATAGCTGAGATCCTTACTTTCCTGGGGCTTATGTTCTAAGGTGGAGGAGGGAATGCAGGGGGAAAAGTAAGTGAGCCAACATAGAAGAGTAAAATAATTATTATCTTATGTTGAGAATCACCTTGATGAGAATAAAATGCGGGCCAGGCATGGTGGTTCACGCCTGTCATCCCAGCACTTTGGGAGGCTGAGGCAGGCAGATCACTTGAGGTCAGCAGTTCGAGACAAGGCTGGCCAACATGGTGAAACCCCGTCTCTACTAAAAACACAAAAATTAGTCGGGTGAGGTGGCACATGCCTGTAATTCCAGCTACTGGGGAGGCTGAGGCAAGAGAATTGCTTGAACCCAGGAGACACGCGATGCAGTGAGCTGAGGTTGTGCCACTGCACTCCAGCCTGGGTGACAGACCGAGACTCTGTCTCAAAAATAAAATAAAACACAGCAATGAAATAAGAAGAGACAGAGATGCGGGAAGCTGCACAGTGGGAACAATTTTGGGTTGGCTTTCTGACTTCATGCTTCTCTGGTTGCCTCCACCATCCAGCCACTTCTTCTCGGTCCCCTTGCAGAATTTGCCATCTCAACCGGGCCACAATGCTGCAGGTGTTCCGGGCTTCAGGTGCTCTGGGCTTCATCCTCAGGCAACCCTCCTCTTTTCCCCAGATGACCTCAGCTTCAGCAGAAGTCCATGACTTCCATCATCACGTCTATGCAGATGACTCATACATGGTTATTTCTAGTCCCAACCTTTCGTCCAAGCTTGAGACCAGGATATCTAGCTCCCTACTCAAGATCTCCCTCTTGATGGCTCAAAGCTTAGAGGTTCAGTAACTTGGCCAGCATGCAAGCCAGGAGCACAGCTGGGACACAAATCCAAGTAATCAAACTGCAGCCACTGACTCCTATCATTTGATATTATAATAAACACAAAACACTTGCTGTTTGTTATGCCAAAGATGTTTTGGCACCTGAGCGAAAATACATGACTTCTACGATTTGCTGCTACCATTATTATTATTGTTGTTATTATTATATCATTCTTATTATAGCATCATTTTATAGGATGATATTATTATAGCATCATTTTATAGGAGATAAAAGTTATTGAGCATTCCAGTCACAGGAGGCACTATGCTATAGTCTTTTCATATACATCTCTAATTCTTATCACCATCTTGCAAAAGAGATAAATGTTATCCCCATTCTATATGTGGAGAAACTAAGACAAGCAGGAGTGAAGAAATTTGCAATAGACCCAAATGCCAAAGGGGAGTGTTCCATACATATATTATTTAGTGAATATAGCAAGTCATGAAACAGGGCTGCTGGTGTGAGTCTATTGCTCATGGTAGAAGAAGATCTATCCATAAAGATGAATGTGTGTCTCAGAGCTCCTAGCTGTTCATAAGCCCACTGTTTTCCTCCTGGGAATACAGTTAGCTATTTTCCAGCCTTCTTTGCAGTTACGTATAGCCAATGGACTCAGCACCAGCCAATGGCACATAAGTGAAGTGATGTGTACCACTTGTAGGAGGCTCACAGACCACCCCCCTGCTCCCCGCATGGGATGTTCCATGCCCCTTCCTTTTTCCCCAGCTAGAGACAGAGGACTGTACAGCTTAGAAGAAGGCAAATCCAAAAGATGGACAGGGTTTGGATCCCCCCCATACATGGAGAAAAGCCACCTACTATCCAAAAACTTGCATCTTAGACTATTACATGAACAAGAAATAAACTTATATTGTGTTAAACCACTTCACGTTTTAAGGCTTATTTGTTACAGCAGCTACCATTACCCTGACCAATACAATGTGTGAATTTACACACATTCTGGGACAAATGCCTGGACCGATATACACTAAGATGTTAATGTCATTCTCTCTGGCTGGAGGCAGTATGGGTGAATTTCATTTTCTTCTTTCTGCTGATCTGCATTTGCAATTGCAAACAAGTCATTCGCTTGTGTAATAAGATACACAATGTTTTAAAGTGATGACAGATGTCACACGTGCTAATTCAGGATCTTTGAGATTCGAGGAAAGGGGTGGCCAGTGGTGAGGTCTTCAGCCATGCAAATCCTCTGCTGCTCACTGGATGGATTACACAGGCGTATGCAATGTACATGAGATGATGCTGATAATAATAATGATAATGATGCTGTACATTTATAGCGCTTCCTTCACAAAAGTCCCAGGGTGCTTTACATTTCAGCACAATTAAAGGCAGCCACAGACAAAAAACCTTTTCAGCTGTGCTTTATAAAGGGAAAGCGATTCAGCTTTTTGAACATAAAAGGAAGCCGATTCCACTCGATGATGGGGATGGCATCTTCATGTGCTCAGGCCCCCCAACTCCTGTATGTTATATTTAGGACAATCAAACTGGCCTGAAGGGAAACAAAAATCAGACCACAACTACAGGAGTTACAGAAAAAGCAAGTTGAAATCTCATCCAGGTATTACGTTACCATCTTAACAGAAGGCAGGGTTCTCCATGCGTCTGTCTGTCAAATATAGCAGCTTAGTGCTATTATATTTGGAAGCATGGGAAACAGGAACTGATTTGGAGTTGGAAATAAATAATCTAGTAAGTAGTTCCTGATATTTACTGGATTTAAAATGCTGTGCAAATGAGGCCCTAAGGGATTTCATTACTACCTTGTCCCTAGGAGATGAGTAAGTCCTGGATATTTCATGCACGCAGGCGACAGTTAACCTCGCATAACTGAGAAGATGCCTCTCAGACTCTGAGAACCCAGCAAGGGGACTGGTGACATGCACCAAATGAGAAATTTTTAAAATCGGCCGGGCGCAGTGGCTCAAGCCTGTAGTCCCAGCACTTTGGGAGGCTGAGACGGGCGGATCACGAGGTCAGGAGATCGAGACCATCCTGGCTAACACGGTGAAATCCCGTCTCTCCTAAAAATACAAAAACTAGCCGGGTGAGGTGGCGGGCGCCTGTAGTCCCAGCTACTCCGGAGGCTGAGGCAGGAGAATGGCATAAACCCGGGAGGTGGAGCTTGCAGTGAGCTGAGATCCGACCACTGCACTCCAGTCCGGGCGACAGAGCAAGACTCCGTCTCAAAAAATAAATAAATAAATAAATAAATAAAATTTAAAAAAAAATAAAATCATCCTGGGGGGCATGGGGAAATCCAGTTCTTCCTTCCTCTTTTTTCCAGGGGCACGCAGTCTGAGCCCCTCAATTACAAGATGTTTAGGTCACGCCCCTAATACCTCGCCCCATCCTACCCCAGTCGCCGGGAAAGGATCCTGATGAAATTCACTGGTATCGTTCCTGAGAGCCCCACAGAGGTGGAAATGGCAAACTGACAGTCAGGATACCCCAGAGCCTTCTCTCTCAGCTTGTGCTCTTTGGTGCTGGGTTTCCTTGATGCCGTCACTATTCTAACCCATATGCATTTTGACACATTGAACCAACCAGCTGAGTGCAAGAGGAGGTAGGATCTTGCCCATCAGGAAACCCTCAGAGTAGTGTGGGCAGCTTCCATTTAAAACCTTACGCGGGCTTCCCATTGTCTTAGGATAAATGCCACATTCCTTTCTATGGCATTCAAAGCCTTGCAATTATCTGGCCTCTGCAGCCCCTTTCCATAGCTCCTCAAATGTACCAATCTCATGCCTACCCCAGGGCCTTTGCACCTGCAGTTCTTCCACCTGAACTGCTCTTTCTCTGCCTCTAGGCATGGCCATCGCCTCTTCATCGTTAGATCCTAGCTCAAATGTCACTTCCCCTATGAAGCCGGCTCTGAGCCCCTCTTCAAAGTAGCCCTCCCATCACTCTGACCCATCGACCGCCCTGTCTGTGGCCTTCGCAGCACTTATTACAGTGTTTCAATGATCTTATGTGTTTGTTTAAGTTGTTATTGTCTGTCTCTTCCGGAATGCAAAGGCCACAGTACAAACTGTAGACACCGTGTTCTGAGTGTCTATCATGTGGTTTGGCACTGTGCCGGGGTCCGATGAATGTCTGCGGAAGGCACGTTAGTGGAATGTGCTAGCACTGAAGCTAACAGATGGCTCTCAGGCCCCCGGAGGTGCTGATACTGGGTCACGCTAGGCCCTCACCCATTGTGGACTCAGCTGCACACCTCTCAGTAGTGCCTGAGAGAAGAGGTTTCCAAGGTGTGCCCGAAGCTCTTGGCAGTCGTAAAGGCAGTTTGCTCCAGGTGGGAAGAAGGACCCGCTTTCTTTAAAGCAGCAGGTCTCACAATTGAGCATGAACCAGAATTCCATGTAGGGCGTCTTAAAACCCAGCTTGCTGGACACACCCGCAGAGGTTCTGATTCAACGGGGGAGGGTGGGAGAGAGAATTGGCATTTCTATTAAGTTCGTAGGTAAGGCTGGTTAGGGAACCCCATGATAAGAAGCACAGATTTAAATAATTTTAGAGTTCAACAAAATTATTTGGGGAGTGGGGAAGGGGGTGAGGTGGGGGCTTCTGTGAGGGACTGTATGTTCTGTGAGTTCTGCACAGCAGTTTTGTGAGTTGCTAATATTTGTGGAATGAGTTTTGCAGGGAAAGATAGAGTATGTGCATTTCTTTGAGGGGATGTGGGAAAGAGAACAGGAGAGAAAGAAGAGAATTGGTGTGTAATTTAGGGTTTATATGGAAGAGGAGCGAGTGTGTGTGTGTGCACGTGTGTGTGTGCACGTGTGTGTGTGCCTGGTTATGCTGGTGCCACAGGAATTTACAGGGTATTGGAGAAGCACATGAACACCAGAAAATCAAAGCTACAAAAGTGAAGTTCAGTTCTAATAAGCCAGTGGTTCTGACACTGTGGTGTGAACAAAATCCCCTGGCACTTACTAAAAAGGATAGCGGTCCAAGCTCATCGAAGTAGGATGGGCCTCCACCCCGAACTGTTAACAATTTCTCCAGGTGATTGTGATATGACCAAACATGCAGAATCTCTGTGCCACAGAAGTGCTCACAGATGGAGCCCATTCCCCTTGACCCAGCTCTGGCAGCCACTGGCAAAGAAGGAAACTACTACTAGACTAGTATTCAGAGAGACATTTGCTTATTCCCAGTTCTGCCAGTTATTTGTTCTATGATTTGGGCAAGGGCTCCCCCTGCCTTTCTGACCTCAGTTTTCTCACCTGTAAAATAGGCACAAGGATAAACAGGAGAACCTCATCATGCCTGGCCTGAAGAAAAGCACTTGCTGAAAGCTGCTGGAATCTGTGGCTCTTTTGGTTTATTTTTGAGGGCTCTGTCTTGGTTCTACCCCACAACCAGCGAACCGATTTCAGCAAAAAGGCTCAGCCATGCCACCTAGCATGGCTTGGCTTCTGCTGGTTCAGAGCCTTACCCACTGTCAAAATTAGCAACCCTAATTTAGCAAAATTAGCAAAATTAGCAACCCTAATATGGTGATCTTCATAACACAGGGTTTGCCAGTGCGGAGTCCCCTGCACTCTGGACGATGTCTTGGGGGCATTTTTGGTTGTCACAACTTGGGGCTTGGTGCTACTGGCGTCTAGTGAGTAGAGGCCAGGGATGCTGCCAAACATCCTACAGTGCATGGGACAGCTCCCACCACAAAGGCTTTTCTGACCCCAAATATCGGCAGTGCTGAAGATGAGAGATTTTGCTCTGGGGCAGGGCCAGGCACTGTTACTGTATTAAAAGCTCCCCTTCCTCCACCAGGCTTGAGAACCCCTGCTCTCTCCAGTCTTGCTCCCGACAGCTTCTCTACCCTCACCTTCTCCCCTTTGCCCTCACCTGCCACCATCACAGTCTTTTTTCTGGAATCTGCATTTTTACAACTTGCCTCTCCTATGACTCTGGTGCAGGAAGGTCCAGGTACAGCATCTTTGAGATGCTCCGTTCCAGACCTGTTCCCAGCTGCTTCTCAAACACAGCTCGTTATCAGACAAGCAAGGAATACTGTCAGAGTTGGCAGGACACTGCAACAAACATCCGCTTCCACCTGCTCATTTTACAGAAGGAGAAACTGAGGCCTGTGAAACCCTAGATAGCAAGGTAGAAGGGTGAGAGACACTTCACTCAACTCTATTGGCTTTCAGATTTCACTTGGAGTTTTTCACATGAATGATTGTGCAGACTGTCAATAGCTTTGCAATAATCCCATAATGACCCAATTGTGAAACAATTTAGCAATCCTGCTGCTAATAGCATTTGTGGCTATAGCAATTGGGTAACTAGTTGGTTATTACTCATTCCCCAAGAGCCACACATATTGCATTGCAAGGAAGCTAATCTTAGAAATACTTGTTAACTTCGATGATAATTACTAAGTAATTGGCTAGAATGTGCCATTGTGAATTGATCCAGAATATGCCAGGTAATTATCTGGTCTTATGTTCCCTGTAAAATAAATCTAGGGTCCAAAAATGGTTCCAGTTGGTTGGCTATCGTCCAACCATCAACCTCTGCCAGCCAATCGTGCGAATGCAAGTGATTAATCAAATTACTCAAATATTTGGTTTCAAACTGAACGTGCAGATAAGAAACCTGGAGAGCCAACAAGTGGACAGTGCTGAAAAGAAAGAGGGATGCACAGAGGCCCTCCCTAAGATAAATATATAACAACACAATAATATGGAATCAATGCCACTTCTTTGGGGCTCATCTGGCATCCTCACACAAAATACCAAAACACTTCAGAGACCAATTACACGTCCCAAAGCTGCAGAGTCTTTATCGTGGTGCCAGGAAAAGGCTGGGCTATTTGTGAAATCTGTAGGCAGTTGTGGCGCTTGGGGAGGGGGGCTCAGAATTTTGTACATAATAGAAGAGGGCCGCAAATGCAGCTGGCTTGCAGGATGAGCAACACATTTTCATAATGACCACTCGTTTTTCAAGGATGGCTGCTGAGTTTGTCTATTTCCAACTTGCTAGCCTTTGAGAAGCGGGTGAGGGAGGCATGGGGATTAGGCTCCATAGATAATGCTGAACCAGGAGGCAGGAGGGTGGTGAGGAGCTGACCAGAGAGAAAGACGGGGTAAGAGCTTAAGATGGGAGCAATGGAGAGAAGGCCAGGGGTGGGGAAAAGACCACCCTTCAACCAGACTTGTGTATCCCAAGTAATAGGCTATTGACTGCTGCTAAAAGATGAGGATATATACTGGGTAAGAAAGGGAAGGAAAGGGAGCTAAGGGTCTCTCTGTAGTAGATTGCAAAAATAGCCACAGATTTTCCCCATCCTGCAGCCACGTCCTTGCAGCGGGACATTGCAGATCTTCCCATTCAAAAGTAGAGGCTGTGCCTCCATGGCTTGAATCTAGGGGAGAATAGGAGTTTCTTTGGCCAACAGATGTAGGTCTTGACCTCTTGCTGCACTTGGAAACCTGAGACCACCATGAGAATGAGCCTGGGCTAGGCTGTTGGGGATATCCCCTGACAGTCTGCCAACCAGCAGACACACAAATGAGGGCAACTAAGACTGACTATCCCCTTGTTGACCCAGAGCTGACCACAGCCAACTACAAGAGTCCAGCTACTCAGTCTGGCTAAGCCCAGAACTGTCCATAGGATACAGTGAAACCACCAAGTTGTGGAGTAGTTACTCAGCAAAAGCTTACACTCAGAACAGCTCAGCCCCTGAAGATTACCTGGGCTGATTTCTTCAGAGCCACTTCTCTGCCTTGTGCAGTGTTGAGAACCACCATTTTTACCCTGATTTAAGGAGGCTTGGAGGCCCATCCCTAGATCCCCAATCTTTCACCAGCACTTATCATTCAAAGCACGAGTCACTCCAGTCAACCCACCATCTGCATCATCTATGGATACAGAATATAATGCACCTTCTACCAATCACCAAGTTCTTATAAGTGGACTCAGGGAGGTTTTGTCTCACAAGGGAGGAGATCAAAGACACACTAGCTCTTCTCTGAGCCCACAGCATCTGCTCTGGGCCTGCTAAGATGCAAGACTTGTGCATTTGGGGTCTCACTGCTTGAGTTGAGTGGAGGAAGGAGAGAGCTCCTAACAGGCCTTTGGCATCACAGGTCATACTAAGAATGCCACTGCAGAGGCCAGCCCTAATGTTGCAGGGGAGCCAGTGGCAGAGTTTAAAAACAAACCAAAGGATTGTTTCACAGCTGTTTCATCAAAACCAAAGCTATTTTTCCCCCCAGTGCCTCAAGCCTCTGGGAGAGGCCAGAGAGCAAATCTGAGAAAGTTCAAGAAACATTTTCACAATGTTAGTTCTCTATGAACTATCCCTTTTGTGTACCCAAAGACCACAGATCCTGGATATTCCAAACCACAATGGTAAAGACTGCAAATGTGCTCTGCAACTTCCATGAAAACCAGAATAATAGTTATCAGAATCTTGGCTCATGTGTGTCATCCCAGCACTTTGGGAGGCGAAGGTGGGCAGGTCACCTGAGGTCAGGAGTTCAAGACCAGCCTGACCAACATGGCAAAACCCTGTCTCTACTAAAAATACTAAAGTAGCCAGGCATAATGGTGCATGCCTGTAATCTCAGCTACTCAGGAGGCTGAGGCAGGAGAATTGCTTGAACCAGGGAGGTGGAGGCTGCAGTGAGCTGTGATCGCGCCATTGCACTCCAGCCTGGGCAAGAGGAGTAAAACTCTGTCTCAAAAAGAAAAATAATCTTAATCAGGGGTCTGCAGACTATGGCCCACGGGCCAAATACAGCCCACTCCCTGGGTTTGTAAATGAACTTTTATTGGAACACAGCTCTGCAATTTCATTTGCAGATTGTCTACAGCCGCTTTCAGACTACAATGGCTGAGCAGAGTAGCTGCTACAGAAACTGTACAACCCACAAAGCTGAAAATATTTACTATCGGGCCCCTTACAGAAAAAGCTGGCTGACTCCTGATTTAGTCGAATATACTCATTTCACATATGGAGAAAGTGACTCTTTGAGAAGCTGTTACACAAATACTTGGAATATAGGGGGAGCAAGACCCGATGTTTCTGATTCTCCATTTAGTACTCTTTGGTTTCACTAAAGAGTTTTCGCATTAAAAGTATTTTCTGGGTTTAGGCGTGGTGGCTTACAGGCCTGCAATCCTGGCACTTGGGAGGCCAAGGCAGGAGGATTGCTTGAGGCCAGAAGTTTGAGACCATCCTGGGCAACATAGCGAGACCTCATCTCTACCAAAAAATTAAAAAATGAGCCAGGTGTGATGGCACACACCTGTAGTGCCAGCTACTTGGGAGGCTGAAGCGAAAGGATCTCTGCAGTCCAGGAGTTCAAGGCTGCAGTGAGCTATGATCATACCACTGCATTTAAGCCTGGGCAACAGAGGGAGACCCTGCCTCTAAAAAAACAAATAAATAAATTAAGTATTTTCTGGACTGTTAAGTCTTAAACCATGTAAGTCAACTGTACATAGTAGAACTGGAGATGGTCTATTAACCAGAGTGGTCAAGTAAGCAGAAAACCATTTCTCAACCATGCCAGAAGCAGAGTTTTGTCAATCCCTGGGTGGGAGCCCAGGTGGAACTGACCTGGTGATGATGGCCAGGTGAGGCGGGCTCATGCAGGCGCCCATGAAAAGCACCACGTTCTCGTGCCGTGTCTGCCTGTAGGCCATCACCTCCCGCTTGAAGGCCTTGAGCTGGTCCTCGTTGTCCCTCTCAATGTCAATCAGCCGGATGGCCACCTCGCCGTGCCAGCGGCCGTGGTACACTTGCCCAAAGCGGCCCTTTCCAA
The DNA here is from genome assembly GCF_002776525.5 of Piliocolobus tephrosceles. NCBI lineage: Eukaryota > Metazoa > Chordata > Mammalia > Primates > Cercopithecidae > Piliocolobus > Piliocolobus tephrosceles. The sequence goes on from NC_045443.1 coordinate 115,212,850, forward strand.
TTAGTTCACCGATCTCCAGCTGCTCAAAGGGGATGTCCCACTCCTGAAGGAAGATGCTGGTCTGGCTGGCCTTGCGTGGGAAGCTCCGGGCCGAGAGGAGGGACAGATTCATCTCCTCGAAGTCATCCTCTGACTCCTCGGCCTCATCGTGGACCTCTTCATTCTGTGGCCGGAGTGGGAGAGAGGTCAGAATTGGGTTTGCCACTGCCCCAGCCTCCCTCATGGTCCTGCTGGGTCCCGTGTGCATGCGTAGGTCTGGCCACATCTCTACATGCATCTGGAGCTGGTGCAGACACACGTCCCTCTGTTTCCCCAGGTCTAGAATCTGGTCTAGAATCATACTACAGTGAAGGTGCTGAAAGGGAGATCATGATCATCCACCTCTCTTGTGCTAAATGGGGGGATACTGAGGCTCAGAGAGAAGTGTTATGGGGATCACCCATTCCACTTTGCTGGAATCTTCCTGGTTTTAGCACCGAAAGTCCCATGTGTTGCCCTGGGAAGTGACTCACTCCAGGTCATGCAGCCAGGCAGAGGAGGGACTAAGATTCAGGTCTCTGGACTTGAATATCCGAGGCCCTTCCTATTCTTCCATAGTCTTTTGGTTTGGTTGTTTATGTGCATGTGATAAAGTTGACAGGCTAGACAGGCTAAAACAACGGGTACACCGTGCATCTGCATGTAACACGTGACAACTGCCAGCATGGAGTATCTTTTGCTTCCCCCAGGGAATTTGGAATTGATGATTCAAAAATTGGGAGAGGTCAGAGCTACAAGCTAGATGTTTGAGGCTCCTACAGCAGCTGGGAAGGTAGGAGACATGAGAGTGAGGGGTTACAGTATGGGCTTAACAATCAGACAAAGCGAGCTGAAATCTGGCCTCTGTGTGACCTTCAGCCAGTTGCTTTACTTCCCTGAGGCTGCCTTTCCTCATTGTAAAGTGGGGGTAAGAAAATCTGCCCCAGGGGCGGTGTGAGGTTTTAGATGAAGGCCTGATAAGTTCTTTGTACAGAACTGACCACCTGTATTAAACACCCAGTGGGAGGCCCGAGAAAGTGCAGATTCCTGGGCCCCACCCAGCACTATTGGATCAAAATATCAGCAGGCCAGGACCAAGAATCTGCATTTTTGCCATGCACACCCACATGACTCAGGCATACTTCGGCGTGACTACCACTAGAGTTAAATGCTCAAGGCGTAGGGACCTACCTTATCAGCATGATATCTAGGGGTGCTTTGGGGTGAACTGCCTCTTGGATTCTCCTGCAGGATTGTAGGAGCAGCAGGGGCCAGGGCCAGCAGGGATTCCCAGAGACCCTGGGACCTGATGAAACAGCCTGAGAAGGTGGCCTCTTGAGTGGGTACAGGTCTTCCTGACCCAGAATACCTGAGCAAACTGACCCCCTTGGCACACTCAGGAGAAACAATACAGGAGACATTAGTTTCTCCCAGGATCATATTTCAACAAGATAGTCCCAGAAAAGAACACGATTTTCCTTGGAAGCCCTGACTCGATTCCTTTCAGTAGAAGACACAGTGCAGTGGCAGAGCTGAGGGGCCAGGACTCCACGGTTTCCAGCCAGGGCATTTTATGTATTTCTGCAGCTGCTTAGGCAGGTGGGAAGAAGCCTCAGCGCATTCTCAATACTTCCAAGCTCCGCATCCCTGAGGCCCCCACCTCCTCCCACATCTTCTTTTGAAGGCAGCAGGGCACATCCCCCTTGGTAGTCACCCGGCCCTGAGCTGATCTTTCAACTAAGAATGCAAATCTCTTGACAATTTCCGCACAACTGGCCTTTCCATCATGCATGCCATATAATGGCCCATTAGGCTCAGTGCTAGGAGGGGCCACCGCTTGCTAAATGTGCCAGAGTTAGAACATCCATCGGTCAGGGCCACCACAGCCCCAATCTGACCCCAAGCCCTCTGCGTCATCCAAAACGTCAGTCGGCTTTGCCAAGTTCTGGGCAGCCCCTGGAAAATGTCGCTTCACTGCTCTCTGATTCTCACCTCCGACGTTGGCTCCACTTCAATTTGAAGTAATGGATTTCCTTCCAAGCTGTAAAGAAAGAAAAAGAAACGTGATCCCTAGGTGAAAAGGTAGGTCTGTATATTGAGTTTAGCTTTGTATGAAGAATCCTCAGATGAGAAGTCTTCACCACCAAGCCTTTACCTCACATTTCATTTCAACACGTGTGTCTGCAATAATCCATAACCTCGCCACACACACACACACACGAAACACAGTGTGCAAGGAGCTTGTTTTAAGTTGATTTTCTGGGCCGCTCAGGGCTCATTTTTATTCATTGCTTTGGTTTCAAGTAATCTAGCAGCTTTCTTATAAACTGGCCTAAACGCCCTGGGTAGACAAGTCCTCAGAGCTCTATATGTTTGCCAGGAAAGAATTAATCAGATCTCCGAAGTTCACACAAATTTGGAATTTCTTGGAAGGATCTCAGTGTTCTTGTTTGTCTGTTCATTCATGCATTCATGCGACTATTGAATAGATGTGTGTGCCAAGAACAGTGTTGGGCCCTTGGAGGGATATAGAATTGAAACTGGCATGGCTTCTGACCTTAAGGAATATTGTGTTCCTACTGAAGGAACTAAAGCCAGTATGTAGATACTATGCAGAGAGGCTAAAAGTAACAAGGCCAAAAGTTAGGTATGAATTGGATAAATGGAGTGTGGTGGGAATTCCAAGATGAGAGAATTACTGGGTGTATTTAAAAGTTCCCAATGTTTGAGGTAGGCCTTGCCAATCACATGGAATGAGGACGTGTGGAATGAAAATAAAAAGACCATATTGAACTGGAAGACACAAGTGTGTGTGTGTGTGTGTGTGTGTGTGTGAGATGCATTCACAAGCTCATGAGCTGCAGTTCTGTTCTTAGTAAGCAAACATTTTGGGTATAGATGCTGGCAGGGCGTCACAATGTGTTTGTGTGAGCACTGTATAGGTATTATGGGATGTGCTTTGTGCAGGGTTATCTTGTGTGCATGTGAGTTGGGTGTACACACAGGATGTCGAGGGGGATGCTGTATGCTGATGGTATAATTGGGTGTGCATTAGAGGTGTGAGCAGACTGTCAAATGCATGTGACATCTGACATGTCATGGATGCTGAGCACAGTGTGCATTAGAGGTATGTTGCGGGGTTTACACTTGAGGATGTGTACGTGTTTTTGAAGTGCAGCAGGGAGACAGAATGGGGCTGTTGAAGGCATGGAAGAGCTGAGACAGGTGAGAAAAAAGAGTCACAATGAATACCCCACCCCTCCTTTCCTATTTCCCCAGTAGATCCCCCCTTCCCCCTCCTCCTTTGGGGAACCTCCCGTATCCTGACCCTCAGATCGCAGGAAGTGGCTGACTCCACAGAGTCAATCCACTTGCTGGAGGGGGTCCTGGTGAGAGAGAGTCTGAAAGACCACAAGAACTAAAAGAAGGAGAAAGAAAGGTCAATCCCAAAGTGGCATTTGCCATGGTATTAACCAATTATTCATAGCACAGCCTGGGAAAGTGGAATGAACCTGCACGATGACAGCTGACATGCTGGGAACTTGATGCCCTGGGGGAGACTTGGCTGGGACAATGCAGCTGGAGTCCCTCCTCATGCCCCAAACCAAAACAGGCCACCCTCCTCTCTGCATCAAGGCGTGATTCCAGCAGCCAGGGCTATTCAACTATTTCCCTCTGCAAAGAGTTGCCATCACTCCACGCACATTTAAGCAGATCGCAAGCAGCTATTGACTGGTTTTCGCTGGTCAGTTAATAACCTGGAGTTCATCTTGGACTCCAGTTAATAACCTGGAGTTCATCTTGCACAAATTGTAGAATTGGTTTATGTGAAGCAGAGAAATGATCCGGAGCTAGATGTCAGCACCATATCCTCCGGCAAGTTGCTACTCCTTTGATTTCAGAGATGTACCATGTAAGTCTTTAATAAAGTCCTTAAGACCAGTCAGAAAAGATGAAGCAGTTAGGGCACCCAGAAGAAAAACTAAGTAGGCAAAAGGTGAGTTGGGAAACTGATCAAATCCTAGCAAGCCCCAGGCTTCCATCACAACCAAAGAAGTTAAGGAGGTGACTTTGTGGTTATTACTTTTTTTTTCTTTAGACAGAGTCTCCCTCTGTTGCCCAGCTGGAGTGCAGTGGTACGATCCCACCTCACTGAACCTCCACCTCCTGGGTTCAAGCGATTCTCCTGCCTCAGTCTCCTGAGTAGCCGAGTAGCTGGGATTATAGTTGTGTGCCACCACTCCTGGCTAATGTTTGTATTTTTAGTAGAGACAGGGTTTCACCAGGTTGGCCAGGATGGTCTCCAACTCCTGACTTCAGGTGATCCTCCCACCTTGGCCTCCCAACGTGCTGGGATTACAGGCATGAGCCACTGCGCCCGGCCAAGGTGACTTCACTTCTGCTGCACAAGCAATAAACCACCTGGAAAGAGGGTCTGTTTCTGAAGGATGCTACGCACAAAGATATTCGTTGCAGCATTATTTACAACAGTGAAATATGGGAAACAATGTAAAATCCAGCAATAGGAAAATGGTTAAGAAAATTATTCTACATCATATGTCATTTTACAGCCATTAAAAACAACGTCAGACAGGTGTGGTGGCTCATGCCTGTAATCCCAGCACTTTGGGAGGTTGAGGTGGAAGGACCGCTAGAACCTAGGAGTTTGAGACCCGCCTAGGCAACATGGCAAATCCCTGTCTCTACAAAAATAAAAAAATAAAAAATTTGTTGGGTGTGGTGGCACACACCTGTAGTCCCAGCTACTCGGGAGGCTGAGCTGGGAGGATCACTTGAGCCCAGAAGGCTGAGGCTGCAGTGAGCTGTGATTGTGCCATTGCATTGCAGTCCTGGGTGACAGAGTGAGACTCTGTCTCAAAAAACAAACAAACAAAAACCTAGAACCAACAATGTCTATGGAGAGGCTAAAATAATATTCATAAAATGTGACGTTCAACATAAAGGTAACAAAGCAGGATAGTAACTGCTTGCATATCTTGTGGGTCGTAAATATGTAAAATATAAATGGAAAGAACACACATAGAAGTTCTAACAGTGGTGAGATCATGAGCGATTATTTTGCCTTTCCCTTTTTAATGAATAGTCCAAATTTTCCAAAATTAGCTTATATTAGTTTTATAATAATATGAACCAGAGGTTAGCAAATTTCTTTCTGCAAAGGGTCATAGAGTAAATATGTTTGGCTTTGCAAGCCCTACAGTTTCTATTACAACTACTAAACTCTGCTGTTATACTGAGAAAGCAACCCTGCACAATATATTGTAAACAAATAGGTATGCTGTGTTCCAGTAAAACTTTATATAAAAACAAGCAGGAGGTTGGATCTGTCCCATGGGCTATAGTTTGCTGATTCCTGGTATAAACCTATATGAGATTTTCAAAAGTTATTCCACGTTCAGTGACATGGAATAATTACCCTTTCATTAAGCCCTAGCTATCGCCTGGGGAAAGTTGTCTTCCTAATCATAGGGGTGTTATGGGTCCTTAGGAAACGGTCCAGCCCCTGGAAAATGCATTTGACAGGCAGGGGCAGAGACACAAGGCATAGCTGCTTGTGAGGAACAGCATTGCCTCTCTCTGCCTGAGTGCTTACGTTCTTTCTCTTTGCCTAAGTTATTCCCTGTGTCTCTCTGTACCCCTTGTACATCTCCCTCTGCCCCCAACTCCATCAGTTCCAGGAAGAGGAGGAAAGAAGATAGGGAACCTGAGTGGATTGTAGGGCCAGGGCTGGGAATCTCGGAGAAGGGGGAAGACATCTCTGTCCCACTTACATTGGATTCGAGGTCACCGGATGCAGGATGACCTGGGGCGCCCGGGTCGGCGTCTCTGGCACCGGCACCACATCTGAAAACCAGAGATTGGACATTCAGAAAACAAATGTGAAGTCCACAACCCCCACAAAGGCCTGATGCCTGGGTGACATGGTAGCTAATTTTTCACCAGATCTTGGATCTCTGCCCTTGGCCAATCTCCTTTCTCCTTTCCTGGACCACCTGGACTCTACCTGCTCAGCTGGACCAGGGTTCTGGATGACATCCTCCACAAAATTCCTCATTGTTGAGTAGGGGGCTGCCAGAACCCTCAAGCATCCAGCCTGAAGCATTGACTGATCATCTCTGAATCTTCCTTTCTCCTGGGTTCCCTTTGGTATGATAAGGCCCCTTGGTTTCACATCTTCTCAGTGCCCAGCTCAGGACCCTATGACCATCTCTTCCCTGCCACATGGCTCTAGACCCCTCCTCACCCTTGCCCATTGTTCCACGGCACTCCACCCTCTCAGGCCTTTCCATGGTGCCTTGGGACCTCCTTGGGTCCCACTGTGCCCTTAGGACTTCCCACTCTTTCTTCTCCACTTCCATGTTCAGCCATTATCCTGGAGTGTGATGGCTCCACTACCTCCCTCTTTGATCTTAGGCACCCCCACAATATCTGCCCCTATTCATCCCAGCAACTCCTGCAACACAGCAGGGCTTGTTCAGAAGGGGCTGCTTCCAGCTCACATGAAACTCACCTGGGAAGATGAACTGCTGCTTGTATTTGTAGTAGTGGGATGCTTGCAAAAGAAAGAAAACATCAGAGTGAGTGTCCCCAAGGAGACGTCCCTTCACGGGCCAAATTGAGCTCTTACGGCCACCACATGGTCATTCTCTGCCCACCTTCAAGAGTTTCCACGCTTCTGCAGACAAAGGACTGCAAACATGTGTAAAGAAACCAGAACTCTTCTAAACATCCATGCCAACCCTCCCATCTGATATCTCACACTCCCTAAAATCAGACTGCTCCAACTCAAACAGACATTCTGACTACAATACCATTTTTGTGAAATGCATAATTACACACACACACACAGAAGAAGTCTGCAAAGCCATAATCCAAAATATTAATTTTTCCCCCTTTTGGCAGAATGATTACAGTGGCTTAAAAAATCCTTTATGCTTTTTCTGTACTTTCCTAATTTTCTGCAATGAGCATCGTATCAGTTTTCTCTCTTTTTTTGTGGATGTAACAAATTACTACAAACTTAGTAAAACAACACAAATGTATCCTCCTACAGTTCCGGGGGACAAAAGTCTGAAATAAGTCTTACAGGGCTGAAATCAAGCTTAGTTCCTTCTGAGGGCTCCAGGAAAATCTATTCCTTGTCTTTTCCAGTTGTTTGAGGCTGCCTGCATTTGTTGGCTCATGGCTCCATCACTCCAACCTCTGCTTCTGTTGTGCCATCTCCTTCTTCTGCCTTTGACCTTCTTGCTTCCCTCTGATAAGGACCTTTGTGATTATATTTAAGGACTTCCCAGATAAGCTAAGATAATTGTCTCATCTCAAAATCCGTAACTTAATTACATCTGCAAAGTTCCTACTGTCCTTTAGAGCAGCATCTTCCCAGATTCTGAGATCAAGACATGGACATCTTTTGGGAATTATTCTACCTACCACAAGTATGAGTTAACTTCTGTATTTAGGAAAAAGTTACATAAAATAAATTTTCTGAACCTCACTGCTGGTTCCCTGACAATTCCTTTTACTTCTAATCTACTCGCCAGAGGCCAGGAGTCTTGGACACTTAAAAGTTTCTAACATGCTACTACTTCATTGGGGAACAGTGCCTGGAATAGGGGGTCAAGGGGTGTTGGGGGCAGGGGACACAGAGCTTTGTGTCCTCAAGTAAATGAAGAGGGCAGGGATATAGTCAGATGAGTCTGTATTGGTGAATCCACTTCCAGAAGCAATTTGATGACATTCAGGGACAAGCCACCACTGGAATTGTTTTATCAAATATTAGCACAGTAGCTCAGAGCCTAGAGTCTAGAAGCTGATCCTATATGGTCAAATATTTGCTCTGCCTTTGGCTATTTGTAGAGACTCCAAGTCTCACTGCCCATATGTATAAAATGAGGATAATAACAGTCCCTTCCTCAAAGGGCAAGGACCATCACTACAAGATAAAAGTGTATTCAAGGTGCTGAATTAGTATTAGCTTTGAGATAAATAAACACATTTCTAAGCTCTCTTAACTAATAGACAAGAATAATTTATAACTAAGAGACAATCACATAGTTCCAAGTGCTAACTAAATGTTTTGCCTTGGGGAAGCAGACGGAACACTCTCCCTCAGGTTGAAATTTACTGATAGATTCCTTCAGGATACGGAGTAAGTCCTACTATCTCAGGACCTCAAACTCCTGGTTCTGTGCCTTGCACCAGTCGGCATGCAACATACATTTGTTGAATTAATCAACTATCTTTATCACAGATGAAACAGCGAAAACCTTGGGCTTAGTCCAATTCCAGATTGTATCAAATAGTTGGAGTCCAGATGGATGCATTTTTGATTCTGGAAAATGGGATGTCCAGGGCAAGAAGCAACTTATTCGAGGTCACAGAGCAAAGCTTTAAAAGAAAAGCATCCTCCATGATTTCAGGGACCGTTTTACTGTTAGATAACATGAGTTTTTCATTGCATGCAACTATTTTATTAGTCAACAAGGGGCTAAAATTAAAACAGGAAAAAATACCCGAGGCTCTCAAGAGGCTTGGCTGATCTTTTCCCTCCCCAGCTCTGACAGTGATGGGGGATTCAGTGCCTGTAGAAAACGTTCGCTGACAGCTATGTTCTTGTTGGGCAATGGAGAGCAGGAGCAGCTTCAGAGAGTCCGAGAAGGGACAGGTGTCAGGCAACGGGACACCAGCGAATGCCTCCACACCTGAAGCCAACGCCCTCCTTGACTCCTCCCCATGTGCCATGGAACAACTCGTTCCTGGTGACTGAAAGGGAAACACGTGGCCAGAAGAGGAGGAAAGACATTGTTGGGAGACCTGTTCTTCCTGCTGATGACAGACACCATCAAGAAGTGGCTCTAAAGAACAGCTGGTGACCTTGAGTGGGCTGCTCAGGAGAGCTGAGTGGCTCCTGGCTTTCTGGCATCCAAGATGACTCAGGACCTGGGAGGTTGCAGACGAAGTCAAAGAGACAAGCAGGCCACTTTGAAGGAGCCTCTCCTCTGGAGCCCCCATGCCTACCCTGAAGCCTCCCAAGACAGCAGCCAGAGTGGTCTTCTAGAAGGAAGGAAGAAAGGTCAAGTTGTTCTCTGCCTAAACCTTTCAACTGCATCCCATGGAGTCTCACATAAAATCTAAAATACTGCTAGGCCCAGACCCTGCAGCCCTGAGTCTCTCTGGAGGCCACTTTCCCTTGTTTATGGCACTTGGGCCCCTTCTTGTGACTGGGCCTTTGCCTTACTTCCCCCACCTTCAGAACTCAGCCATCCTGTGACCCTCCAACCTAAATCTGTTCTCTTGCATTTGCTCAAGGACTCTTGCAAAGACTCTTAGCCATCACAGCCTTCATCACAATCTATAATCCTGTTTTCATGCATATGTTTATTTGGTTAACACCTTTCTTTCTCACTAAGCTATACTTTTCATGAGAACTGCAGCTGTTGTAGGCAGAATAATGCCTGCCCCTACCCCCACAGCATGTCCAGGTCCTAATCCATGGAAACTGTGAATCCATTTCATTACATGGCACAAGGGACTCTTTGGATGAGATTACTTAAGGATCTTGAGGTGGGGAGATTATCCTAGATCATCTGGGTGGGCTCGATGTCATCACAAGGGTCCTCAGAAGAGGGAGGCAGGGTCGGAGAAGGAGATGTGATCAAGGAAGCAGAGGCCAGAATGAGGAGGGGCCACAAGCAAAGTAATGTGGGCAGCCCCTAGATGCTGGGAAAAGGCGAGGAGATGGATTCTCCCTGAGACCTTCCTGAATAAACCAACCCTGTTGACATCTTGGTTTTTAACCCAGTGAAGCCCGTTTTGGACATCTGGCCTCTAGAACCGTAAGATAATAAATCGGTGTGCTTTTAAGCCACTAAGTATGTGGTCATTTGTTACAGCAACAATAGGAAGTGAATACAGGGGCCACGTCTGGTTTGTTCACTGCTCCAAACCTAGTGCCTAGTACAGTAGCTGGTACAGAGTAGATGCTTCATAAATACTGTTAACAAAATGAATGGATGAACACAGTCTGAGGGTCAAGAAGAAAATTTGAGGAGAAAAAACTGCAGCCCTGGGCAGTGCATGAAATTCAGGTCATTCATTCATTCAACAAACACTTAATGAGTGCCTTCAGTCACAGGCAACGTGTTGGGCTTTGAGTGTGCAGTGGTGAAGGAAGACACATTGCCTAGTCTCATGCAGCTGGCATTCTGATGGAGGAGACAGACACTTAACAAACGAGTACGTAAACCAGATCATGGCACAGAGTGATGAGCATAAAAGAGAGGCTCGGGAGAGATTGATGGAAAGGGGAAGGGAGGAATCACTCCCTCACAAGTGGCCCAAGTGAGGTCTCAGAAATCCTGCAAACTCCTCCAAAGGTAGATTCCACCTCCTTTCTTCTCCCTTTGAGCCATTAAAATTTGCCATTTCCTGGAGTTGGGTGTGTGTGTGTGTGTGTGTGTGTGTGTGTTTCAAGATGGCTCTGGGTGGCTCCAAAGAAAAAAGGTATTTGAACACTCCAGCCTCAGAAACCCATAAGACAATCATTTCCAAAGCCTCTTCATCTATCTTGCCATGGTGGTTGCCACCACAACTCTGAATTGTTAGCCCCATGTTACCGATGAGAAACAGACCTAAACAGAGGCAGTGCCATGCTCAAAGCCACACAGCCAGGAAGGAGCAAAGCTGGGATCCAACCCCAGGTCTGTCTGTCCATGTAGCACTCTTGACATCATCTTATACTGGGCCGTGTCCAGCATGGTCCCAGGACTCAGGGAAAGGCGGTTAACAGGAGGTCCACCCAGCTGGCAGTGCACAGTATCAAATACCACCGAGGATGCACACGCCATGCTTGGGTTCTACCAGCCTTTTCACCACATGTCCTGAGGTTAACAGATGAGTTAAATGGCTGGTCAACCCCCCACCCCCTTTTGGACAAGAATGTTCTAGATGAATCAGTGCTGGGGACATTGTTATGCCTAAGCTTTAGCTTAAATAGCCTTCAGAAAACTCAACATCTGGCAGGGACCCATGGGTTAAGTTCCATTTTTTATTTTTTTTAAATGATTTTATTTATATATATTTATTTTTTTTTTTTTTTATTTATTTATTTATTTATTTTGAGACGGAGTCTCGCTCTGTCACCCAGGCTGGAGTGCTGTGGCCCGATCTCAGCTCACTGCAAGCTCCGCCTCCCGGGTTCACGCCATTCTCCTGCCTCAGCCTCCCGGGTAGCTGGGACTACAGGTGCCACCACCTCGCCCGGCTAGTTTTTTGTAGTTTTTAGTAGAGACGGGGTTTCACCGTGTTAGCCAGGATGGTCTCGATCTCCTGACCTCGTGATCCGCCTGTCTCGGCCTCCCAAAGTGCTGGGATTACAGGCTTGAGCCACCGCGCCCGGCCTAAGTTCCATTTTTTATTAACAGAAGCTCCCAGTCAAGAGTGGGACAGCCAGCGAGATCTTTGTATAAACAGGACAGGTACTCATGACCCTGGGGGTGTTTTGCTAAAACTGCCTAAGACACAGGGTATGTCCAACTGTACTTCCAAAGGTTCTATTTTGTTTTCCATTTCAGCACTGAATTTTATTATTCGATTCTAAAATGGATGCACACTCATATACATCATAGAAGTAAGTGCATGAGATAAAGTCCCTCTCCTCAATGGCTGCCATGAAGTTCTTCCAGACTTTACTGCACACATGTGAACACATATACGCACACTGGTACACAGACATACATGTATGTAAATATTTTACAATAAATAGAATATTATACTGATGACTTTGCAAATCACTTACTTTCTACTTGAGAAACATTACGGATATCTTTCCATGTCAGGAAACCTATATAGAGTACTACATTCCTTTGAAAGTTTGCAAAATATTTGGTTATATGGATATATGTGTGTATTCAACCATTCACTGTCCACTCTTGATGGGCATTTGGGTTAATTTCAGTTTTCACTGTTACACACAGATCTCTGCACCCTAGCGCAAGTGTTTCTGTATATACATTCCTAGAAGTGATATACTGGTCAAAGAAATGCACGTTTAAAACTTTAACAGGGCTGGGCATGGTGGCTCACACCTGTAATCCCAGCACTTTAGGAGGCCAAGGCGGGTGGATCACCTGAGGTCAGGAGTTTGAGGCGAGCCTTACCAATATGGTGAAACCCTGCCTCTACTAAAAACACAAATATTAGCCAGGCGTGGTGGTGTGCACCTTTAGTTCCAGATACTCAGGAGGCTGAGACAGGAGAATTGCTCGAACCCGGGAGGTAGAGGTTGCAGTGAACCGAGATCGCACCACCGCACTCCAGCCTGGGTGACAGAGCGAGACTCCATCTCAAAACAACAACAACAACAAAATCTTTAACAGAAAATGTCAAATTACCTTCCCCAAATGTTTACTTCAGTTCATACTCCTATGTCAAGATATATTGGGATTTCATCTTTTATTCTACAATTCTGTCTAGGCCCCCATATTAATTAACAGTGATAATGAGAAATGCAAATAAAGGTAGCCACTGTACTTTATTATTATTGTGTTTAACCATAATCCAAGGAGCCCAGATTTGTTGAGATCTTCAATGAAACTGTCACTCTGCTAAGCTTTGTCCATGTATTATGACATTTCTTTCTTTCTTTTTTTTTTTTTTTTGAGACGGAGTCTTGCTCTGCCACCCAGGCTGGAGTGCAGTGGCCGGATCTCAGCTCACTGCAAGCTCCGCCTCCCGGGTTCCCGCCATTCTCCTGCCTCAGCCTCCGGAGTAGCTGGGACTACAGGTGCCCGCCACCTTGCCCGGCTAGTTTTTTTTTGTATTTTTCGTAGAGACGGGGTTTCACCGTGTTAGCCAGGATGGTTTCGATCTCCTGACCTCGTGATCCACCCGTCTCGGCCTCCCAAAGTGCTGGGATTACAGGCTTGAGCCACCGCGCCCGGCCCGACATTTCTTTCTAAAACAATTATCTAAGGTGGGTACTATTACAATCTCCATTTTACAGATGAGAACACTGAGGCCCAAAGAGGCGAGTTATTTGCCCAACATCGCACAGACATTAAGTGGTAAAGCTGAGATTTGAACTTAAGTAGCTTGGCTGCAGAGCCCACACTCTAACAGCCATGCTAAAGTGATTTTACCCAAAGGACCCCTTAGCTCAGCCCCCAAAGAGGGCAAGGACCTTGTCATGACCTGTCATGGAGCAGTGGTGGGGATAAGGTAGCATGCTAGAACAACAAATTTTCAGGCACCCCTCCTTGAAGACTCTGGCTGAGGGAAGCAAGGAGCTAAGGGACACCCTGATTACTCCGGGTTAGGCAGGTCTCTTGTCTGGAGACGCCAGCAGATTCTTTAAGGGATGAGAAGAGTTGTGGTGCTTTTGTGTACAGTTCTCCCATGAAATGGCCCTTCCCCTTCCCTTGGTCCATAAACAAGTGCCAAACAATTTGAGAGAAAATACTCCTGAAGTCAGTGTCTCCAGGGAGTGAAGTGGCTACTGGAACGCATCAGGCCCACTTCCCCCAAGTGTGGGTGGTCATGGGAAGTCTAAGGGTCTTTTCTTTTCCCCTTCATCCCTTTTTGAAAAAGTAAAAATGAACAACCCTAGAGATGACGGTGGGGGCCTTCTGTCTGTGGAAATGCCGGACAGTGAACCAGCGGCACTTACTAAGGGGGTTCAGCTGGTGACTCACATTGCAGTCCCTGGTGGGTGCCAGGTGAGTGGCCCCCACACAAGGTGGATATGAGGCTGTTAAATTCAGACTTGAACTTAACAAAAAACCCAAAGTTCCAAGAATTCAAAATATGTGCCATCTCTGTGGACATAGCCCGAATCAAAACAGTGTGGGCAGGTACTGTGATTGGCTTGTCCTCAGATGGATGGTTGCATGCGGGTGCTGCCCAGGTGTGGGGCGGGGCCTCCATTTGCCTCCTGGCCATTCACTCATGCCTGGTTAAGCTTCGAGGTGTGAGCTGCGGCCAAGGACCTGGGATTTTTTTCATAGTGTGAAGCTTGTTGACTCAGGAGGAAATCAGGAGCTAGACCAGAATATCCAAAGGAACGTTCAGTGATGATGGCAATGCTCTACACCGGAGCCATTCAGTATGGCCGCCACCAGTCACATGTGGCTACTGAGCCCTTGAAATGTGGCTAGTGTAACCAATAAGCTAATTTTTAAATTATATTTAATTTTAATTCATTTAAACATAAATAGCCACACACGGCTAGCGGATACCATATTGAACAACACAGATGTAGACTCTGGTTCCAACTGGCCATGCCAGTCCCACCAGCCTTCTTCTTGAGGCCAGCTGCAGTGCCACAAATATGGCTGAGTTGGAAGCATTCTTAGGGCCCTAGCACAGGAACTGGGCTATGCTGGACCCTGGAATAGATGGGGAGATTCTTAGGTCTGGTCTACCTGGAGGAAGAAAAATATCCCATTCTTAGGTCTAATGACAAAGAAGGTCAAGAAGTCACAGTGTCCCATGAGTGGCTTCTCTACTATCATCTCATAGCCCAGTGCATACTCCCTGGTCAACAGCCTAGGTGCCTTGTAATTCCTGAGCTAGAGGAACCTTCCAGATCATCTTGTCCAACTACATCTTTTCAGAGATGAGACACAGCAAGAATGCGATAGACCTGGATCTTGACTCCAGGAGTCCAGACTGCTCCTTGACAGCCCTGTCCTCACATCCGGGTTAAGACTCAGTATGTAGCCCTGCTCAGACGTGTGCCCCTAAGATCTCCAGCACAGGATCTCGCTGCCAATTTTAACCAATTTAGCTCATAAGACAACTGTCAGCTCCAGAGTCAATGGCTCCCTTCTGTGACTTAGACTTAGGCAAAGACCCTGGGTTGTAGCTTGCCAAAACACAGAGTCTCTAAGAGTTCCTGCACCTCTTTGAGCCTCTCTGTTTCTTCATCTGTAAAATGAGCTGATAATGCTTACCTGTGGCTGTTCCAAAGATTAAATAAGTGATATAGGGTAATTGCTTAGGATACGATAAGGGTCAGTCCTCATACTTCCTTGCCCCTCTCTGGTCATCAATCCATCGCCTTCCAGCAGAGACTTGCTGTATCAGGACTCTGGCATGAACCCACCCCCTCCCTAATCTGTGCCCCTCCAACGCTGCACACCCCATGTCTCCCCAAGCATGGAGGTACCTGGCAGGTTGAAGTTCTTCTGCTGCCGTGTGCACTGCGGGGAAGGGTGTAGGGGAGAAGGCGGTGTGGCACTAGGAGGGAGCGGGGGTGCTGGCGAGGAGGGCGTGGAGGACGTCGTGGAGGAGGGGTTGCTGCTGGAGTCTGGCTGGTAAGGGACAGGGATGTGGTCCTGCAGAGAGAAAACAGGGTAGGAGTCAGGGACAGGCGGGGAAGCAGAGACACAGCAGAAAGAGTGGGCTGAGCAGGAGAGGCCCCCACCCCAGCCCTGCAACAACTCTTGCCCTTTCCTCAGCCACCAGATCCTTCCAAAGTCCCTCCTGCTTCATCAGCCCCGCTGGGCTGCATCCAGCTGTGGAAGGAACAGCCTCTGGAGTCGAATTCCTGTCCACTGCTTGGACCCCAGAGTGAAAGGTGACCGTGTAATGAAAACAACACAGGTGACAGCCACTCACCCTGTGCCTCTTTGATTCTGACAAACCCCATGCAGAGGTGTCCAAAGTACCCCTCCCAAACCAACACCTCTCCTCCCAAGTGTTTATTAAAGAATCAACAGTCTGACAGCTCCAGAGAGAATGTGAGAGGGAGCCTTCAGCATCTTAGCTCAGGTCACAGCTGGAAACAGCACTGCCTCTCTTCATGCCAGACCAGCTCAAAAACAAGGAGAGAGAAAGAATCCATGTGTGCATTTTTGGAATGGCCTGCTGGGGCGGACTTAGGAGCAGAGTAGTGGGTTGAACAGCGTCCCCCAAAAGACATCCACCCAGGACCTCTGAATCTGATCTTATTTAAACTAATGGTCTTTATAGACATAATTTAAGGTAAGGATCCCGAGATGAGATCATCCCAGATCCGGGTGAGTCCTAGATCCAATGACAAATATCCTAAATCCAATGACAAATATCCAAATCATCCTGGATTCAGGTGAATCCTAAATCCAATGACAGACACATGGAGAGGGAAGTCACATGAAGATGGAGGGAAAGATCGGAGTGATGCAGACACAAGCCAAGGGTTGCTGGAGCCACCAGAGACCGGGAGAGAGGCATGGAACAGATTGTCCTTCAGAGCCTCCAGAAGGCAACCCTGCTGGCGTCTTGACATTGAATTTCTGGCCTCTAGAACTGTGTGAGAATAAATTTCTGTTGTTTCAGTCACCCAGTTCATGTTCTTTTGTTATAGCAGCACTAGGAAATTAGTATCAGCGGGATCTGGAGTCAGGAAAACCTGGACTCAAATTCCACATCACCTCTTTTCTGTGCATCCTGGGTAAAATGCCCAACCTTTCCATTCCTTGGTTTTGTCCTCTGTAAAATGGGAATAATGATAACATCAAGTGCACAGGGTGCATGAAGATTAAATGATGTGGAAGAATGGGAGGGAGGGAGGCAGGCAGGGAGGAACAGTAGCTGTATGCATTCGCAGGCATGTTCTCCTGGAAAGTGATAGACTGGTGCTGCCTGAAGCTTGAGAAGCATTTCACCTCTTTGGGACTTTTTGCTTTCAACAGATGGCAAGAGATGAGCAAAAGCAGCAAACCTCCACATGACATAAAAGGGATTCCTGCCTCTCAAAGCCAGCAGAGCTAAGTGTTCCCACGGGAGCCTTCATCTGTTCACCCACAGGACCGTGGTCACTTGATCCCTCCATTACTCAGAGGTCCACTACTCATGTGGACCAGGTACCCACAGATGCTTTAGTGTGGTCAACAGGTATGCTTATCTGCTAACTCCAAGAGTAGGTGTGGTGAACACCCAATAGCAAAGGAGGTCAAGGGCAGAAGGGGAAATGGACATTCTCTGTCTCCTCAGGCTTACTGGGTGTCCAGCCAGGTTGTACATTTCACCCTCCCAAAGCCCACTCTACTTCCACTGGATCCACACTGCCTCTGGGTCAGTGAGTCTCTCCTTATCCTTTTTTTTTTTTTTTTGAGATGTGGTCTCATTCTGTGGCCTGGGCTGGAGGGTAATGGCATGATCACGGCTCACTGTAGCCTCAGCCTCCTGGGTTCAAGTGATCCTCTCACCCCAGCATCCTGAGTAGCTGGGACCATAGACATGAATCACCACGCCCAGCTTTAAAACACTTTTATTTTTTTGTAGACGCAGGGTCCCACTATGTTGCCTAGGCTGGTTTCAAACTCTTGGGCTCATGCGATCTGACCCTCCCGCCTCGGCCTCCCAAAGTGCTGGGATTACAGGTGTGGGTCAATGTGCTCAAACTCCTTATCCTTAACATGGGCTAAGAACATCCACCTTGTAGGTCTGTTGTGAAGTTTAAACGAGTTATGTATGTACCTACCTCCTTTGTATTGAGTAGAGGTGCTTTATCATCAATAAATGGTAGCCATTATGTTAACAATAGTATATTTCTATAATTAAACTTTTTATTTTGAGATCATTGTGGATTCACATGTAGTTGTAAGAAGAGAGAGATCTTATGTTTCCTTTGCTCAGTTTTCTCCACTGATAACATCTTATGAAACTATAGTACAATATCACAGCCCAGATACTGAACTGATACAGTCAAGATACAGAACAGATCCATCAAAACCAAGATCCCTCATGTTGCCCATTGATAGCGATACCCATTTCCTGCTCTCTCCTCACCATCCTCCCCCCATATTTAACCCCTGGCACCTCTAATCTATTCTCCACATCTGTCCAGTATAATAAACACTAGTTGTATGTGGGGTTTTTTTTTTTTTTTTTGAGATGGAGTCTTGCTACATTACCCAGGCTGGTCTCAAACTCCCGGGCTCAGGCAATCCCATTGCCTCAACCTCAATCCCAAGTAGCTGGGATTAGAATTGTACACCCTGGTGCCCAGCTCTATTCTCAGTTTCTATAATTTTATCATTTCACTGTTTTATATATTGAATCATACAGTATGTAACCTTTTCAGATTGCATTTTTTCACTCAGAATAATTGTAGAGTCATCCAAGTTGTTGTGTGTATTGATAGTTTCTTCCTTTCGATTGCTGAGTTCCTTCGTTTTGATTGCTGAGTAGTACTCTATGATATGGATATATCAGAGTTTGTTTAACCATTTACCCACTGAAGGACATGTAAGTTGTTTTCTATTTTTCGCCATTGTGGATAAAGCTGCTATAAACATTTCTTTACAGGATTTATGTGAACATATGTTTTTATTTCTCTGGAATAAATGCTCAGAAGTGTAGTTTCTGGATAATATAGTAATAACATGTTTAGTTTTAAAAGGAAATGCAAAAACTGTTATCTAGAGTGGCTGCACCATTTTACACCAGCGATGTAGGAATGATTGATTTTTCTCTGCATCGTAGCCAGTGTTTGGTGTTGTCACTATTTGTTATTTTAGCCTTTCTAATTGGAATGTAGTGATATCTCATTGCGCTTTAATTTGCATTTCCTTTTTTTTTTTTTTTTGAGACGGAGTCTCGCTCTGCCACCCAGGCTGGGGTGCAGTGGCCGGATCTCAGCTCACTACAAGCTCTGCCTCCCGGGTTTACGACACTCTCCTGCCTCAGCCTCCCGAGTAGCTGGGACTACAGGCGCCCGCCACCTCGCCCGGCTAGTTTTTTGTATTTTTTTAGTAGAGACGGGGTTTCACCATGTTAGCCAGGATGGTCTCGATCTCCTGACTTCGTGATCTGCCCGTCTGGGCCTCCCAAAGTGCTGGGATTACAGGCTTGAGCCACCGCGCCCGGCCAATTTGCATTTCCTAATAGCTAAGATATTGAACATCTTTCCATGTGCTTACTTGCCATCTGTATATCCACTTTGGTCTTAATGACTGCATCTATATAAGAAGTCTTGAGATCAGGTAGACTGATTCCTCTTTATTATTTTTCAAAAGAATAAAGCTATTGTAGATACTCTAGTTCCTTTGTCTTTTCACATAACTTTTAGAATAATCATGTCTTTATTTATAAAAAATAATCTTTCTGGGATCTTGATATAAATTGTGCTAAACCTATATATGAATTTTGAGGAGAACTGACTTCTTAACTATGTTGAATCTTCCAATCTATGAACATGGTATGGGTATCAGTTTCCTAGAACTGTTGTGACAAAGTACTATAAACTGAGTGGGTTAAAACAACAGAAATTTATTCTCTCACAATTTTGGAGGCCAAAAGTCCCAAGTCAAAGTATTGGCAAGGCCGTGTCTCAGGATCCCTCTGAGACTTTAGGTAGAATCCTTGTTTGCCTCTTCCTACCTTCTGGTGGTGGCCAGCAATCCTTGTCATTACTTGGATTGCAGCTGCACCACTCTAATCTCTGCCTTTGTTGTCACATGGTGCTCTCCCTGTGTGTCTCTGTCTCTCTTTTCCTCTTCTTATAAGGCCGAAAGTCATACTGGATTAAGGAACCATCCTTCCAGTATACCCTCATCTAAACTTGATTACATCTGCAAAGTTCCTATTTCCAAAGATCACATTCACAGGTCCTGGAGGTTAGGACTTAAGCATATCCTTGTGGGGAATACAGTCAGACCCACAGTGGTATCTGTCTCCGTTTCTTTTGATCTTTGTTTCCTTTCACCAGCATTTTGTAGTTTTCAGCGTACAAGCCCTATACATGTTTTATCAGATATACACCAAAGTGTTTCCATTTTGTTCAGCAATTGTAGATGGCATGTTTCTAATTTAGGTTTCCATATGTTAATTGCTAGTATATAGAAATATAACTGATTTGGGCCAGGCACGGTGGCTTGCGCCTGTAATCCCAGCACTTTGGGAGGCTGAGATGGGCAGATCACAAGGTCAGGAGTTCAAGACCAGCCTGGCCAATATAGTCAAACCCCATCTCTATGAAAAATACAAAAATTAGCCAGGTGTGGTGGCACACACCTGTAGTCCCAGCTACTTGGGAGGCTGAGGCAGAAGAATCGCTTGAACCTGGGAGGCAGAGGTTGCAGTGAGTTGAGATCATATCACTGCACTCCAACCTGGGTGACAGAGCGAGACTCCATCTCAAAAAAAAAAAAAAAAAAAAAAAAAAAAGAAATATAACTAATTTGTATTGATCGTGTATTCTGTGACCTTGCTGAATTCACTAATTAGGTCTAAGAACTTTTAAAAAA
Organism: Piliocolobus tephrosceles; assembly: GCF_002776525.5. Classification (NCBI taxonomy): domain Eukaryota; kingdom Metazoa; phylum Chordata; class Mammalia; order Primates; family Cercopithecidae; genus Piliocolobus; species Piliocolobus tephrosceles. The sequence goes on from NC_045443.1 coordinate 115,233,120, forward strand.
ATATATTCTTTGGGATTTTTGTATTTTCTTTGGGATTCTCTACATAGATGATGGTGTCATTTGCAAATAAGGACATTTTTATTTCCCCCTTTCCAATCTGCATGTCTTGTTTCCTTTTCTTGCCTTACTGCATTGGCCAGAACTTCCAGCACTGTGTTGAATAAGAATGGTGAGAGTGGATGTCCTAGCTTGTTCCCAGTTGTAGAGGAAAACATTCAGTTTTTCATCACTAAGTATAATGTTAGCTGTAGTATTATTTTAGGTGCTTTTATCAAGTTGAGGAATTTCCTCATTTTTACTTTTCTGATTTCTTTTACCATGAATGGTTGTTGAATTTTGTCAAACAATTTTTTGTATCAATTGATAAACCATGTTACTTTTTATTCTTAGCTTGTTAATATGGTGAATTATGTTAATTGATTTTTCAGATATTGAACCAGTCTGTTATCCCTGGAATAAACTCCACTTGTATATATTGCTGACCTCTATTTTCTAAATATTTTGTTAAGAATTTTTGCGTCTATATTAATGAAGAATATTAGTCTGTGGTTTTCCTTTTCTGTACTTTGGCTTTCGAATCAGGGTAATATTGGCATATATCATGAATTGGAAAGTATACTCTTCTATTTTTTGGAAGAGATTGTGTACAGTTGGTGTTAATTCTTCTTTAGACATTTGGTAGTATTCTCCGGTGACACCATCTGGAGATTTCTTTTCTCGGAGTAAGATAGTTTCAAAATTACAAATTCAGTTTCCTTAATGTTTACAGGGCTATGCAAATTATACATTTCATATTGGGTGAGTTGTGGAAGTTTGTGATTTTCCAGAAATTGGCTTATTTCATTTAAGCTAAAAAATGTATATGTGTAGCATTGTTTGTATATTCTCTTTTTGTCCATTTGATGACTGCAAAGTCTGTAGAGATGTCCCCTCTCATTCCCGATAATTGTAATCAGAATTTTCTCTTTGTTGGTCATGCTACAGGTTTGTCAATTTCATTTTTAATTTCTGTTTTATTTTTCCTGCCTTCTTGTGAGTTAAACATTTTTTAGAGTTTCATCTTGACATAGCTAGAGTATTTTTGAGTGTATCTCTTCGTATAGCTTTTTAAATGGCTGCTGTAGGTATTATATTATATATGCATAACTTATTGCAGTCTACTGGTGTTGACATTTTACTAGTTTGAGTGAAATGTTTCTTTATGTCCTTACCCTCCCCCTTTAATAATCGTCTTAAATATTTCCTGTACATATATATAGAACCACATCAGAGAGTGTTATAATTTTTGCTTCAATTCTCAAGCATAATTTGGAAAATTTAAGAGGAGAAGGTATATGTACTATTGTATCTACTAGTATTTATTTGTACACTTTTTATTGTTTCCTGATTTTCCAAGATTCTTTATTACTTCTTTTCTGTTTAGAAAATACTTTTCAGTTATTCTTTCAGGGTAGATATACTTATCACAAATAGTTTTCCTTCATCTGACAATGTCTTGATTTCTCTTTCGTTTTTGAAGAACATTTTCACTATGCATGGAATTCTGAATTGAAAACTTTTCTTTCAGCATGTGAAAAAATGCTGTGCCACTTTCTTCTGGCCTCCATGGCTTCTGATGAGAAATTTGTGGTCATTTGATTGGTTTCTCCCATAGGTAAAGTATTGCTTCTCTGTTGTTGCTTTCAAGATGCTTTTGTCTGTCTTCAGTTTTCAGAAGTTTGACATGACATATCTTAGCATGGATTTCTTTGAGTTGATCTTCTTTGGTGTTTTCTGAGATTCTTTAATCTGTAAGTTTATGTCTTTTGCCCAGTTTGGGAAGTTTTCAACCATTATGTGTTTAAGAACATTTTCAGCTCTGTCCTCTTTCTCCTCTTCTCTCTTTCCAGGACACCAATGACACCAATGTTAGATTTTTTATTATAATCCCCAAGGGTCCTTGCTACTCTGCTCAGGCCATTTTCTCTCTGTTATCCAAACTGTGTAATTTCTATCACTCTATCTTCAAGTTCACAAATTCTTTCCTCTGCCCCATCCATCTTGTTATTGAGTCCATCCACTGAATTTTTTATCTAGTTATTATATTTTCTAATTGTATGTTCTAAATTTTCTAAATGCTTCTTCTTTTTATCTTCCGATTCTTTGCTGACACTTTCTGTTTCTTTTCAGGGACTTCTTATGTTTTCATTAGTCTCAAGAATGTTCATAATTGCTTATTGAAGTATTTTTATAATGAATGCTTTAAAAGTGTCATCAGATAATTCTAAAATCCCAGTCATCTCAGCATTGGCTTCTATTGATTGTCTTTCTTTTTCTATTCAGCTTGAGATCTTTCTGCTTCTTGCTATGACAAGTAATTTTCAATTGAAGCGTGAACACATGAGTATTATGTTGTGAGACTCTGGATCTTATTTAAACCTCTTGTTTTTGCTGGATTCCTGTGACATTGCTCTAGCAGAGAAAGGGGAGATACTGCCTTGCTATTGCCAGGGATGGGTAGAAGTCTAAGTTCTCCATTCAGCTTCTGTTAGCCCCTGAAGAGGGGAGGAGTTTCTCATTATTGCTGGGGAGAGGTAGAAATCCAGCTCCCCCATAGACCTTCGCTGATACCACTCTTGCTGGGAGGGGTAAGAATGCTAAAAAGCAGGGAGCAGACTTGTTAATGATGGTGGTGGTAAAAGCTCTGACTCTTCACTAGGTCTCCTCGAATCCTCCCTCAGCAGGTGTGGGAAGGAGTGCTGCATTATTGCTGGGTGAGGGCGGTGTTCATTCCCACCAGCAGGGATGACAGTCCCTATTCAGCCTTCTCTAACACCAGCCTGGCAGGAGGATTGGGATGCCAGGGTTCCACTTGACAAGGATGGGAGTCTAGATTCCCTACTTGATCTTTGCTGTTATGGGTGGGTAGGGCAACAGATTTTTCTGTGGTGTTTGGCTGTGGTGTTTGGTTGGTTATTGGGTAAAAGTTTTCTTGCTAAGCTGTCCCTTTCCTGGGCCTTTGACTAGATGGGGCAGGCTTTTATTGGGGCTTTTATTGTTTTTAACCCATTGACACATCCAGGTTGCCAGCTTCTTCAGTTCTAAGTCTGGGATACATGAAGCTAAAAGAAGTCCCAGACAGCCAGGCACGGTGGCTCACGCCTGTAATCCCAGCACTTTAGGAGGCCGAGGCAGGAGGATCACAAGGTCAGGAGTTCAAGACCAGCCTGGCCAACACAGTGAAACCCTGTCTCTACTAAAAATACAAAAAAAGTTAGCCAGGTGTGATGGCAGGTGCCTGTAGTCCCAGCTACTTGGGAGGCTGAGGCAGGACAATCGCTCAAACCTGGGAGGCAGAGGTTGCAGTATGCCGAGATCGCGCCGCTGCACTCCAGCCTGGGTGACAGAGTAAGACTTCATCTTAAAAAAAAAAAAAAGAGGTCTCAGGGAACTTGCCACTGTGTCATTGCTTGGGTCCCTAGCTGGTCTGCCTCCTTCTTGCCCTCTTTCAGAGTGGTCTTATGTTTATTTTATATATAATGTCCTTTGTTTATAGCTGTACAGTCGACCCTTGAACAACACAGGTTTGCATTGCACTGGTCCACTTATAAGCGAATTTTCTTCCACCTCTGCCACTTTTGAGGCAGCAAGACCAACCCTTCCCCTTCCTCCTTTTCCTCAGCCTACTCAACATGAAGACAACAAGGATGAAGACCTTTATGGTGATCTGTTTCCACTTAATGAATAATAAATATATATTTTCTTCCTTATAATTTTCTTAGTAACATTTTCTTTTCTTTAGCTTACTTTATTGTAAGAATATGACATATAAGACATAGAACATACAAAATACATGTTAATAAACTCGGTGTCATTGGTAAGGCTTCTGATCAACAGTGGGCTATTAGTAGTTATGTTTTTGGGGCATCAACAGTTATATGTGGATTTTCAACTGTGGGGGTGTGGTTGACATCCCTCACCCCCACATTGTTCGAGGGTCCACTGTACTTAGTGGGAGGAATATGGAAAAGTACAATTACTCCATCTTCCTGGAAGCAGAGTAACTAATATTGTTAGTTCATTTAATCCTGGCAGCAAACCTGCAAGTTAGGTGTTATCTCTGGAGGGAGAATCTAGACTCACTCCAGGGTCTCCAAGAAAGGGAGACTCAACTATGATTGTGTAGACAGAGAAACGGATACTGGCCCCATGGACAATTAACATTCCCAAGCTATAGAATTTTCCTTGGATGGCCGGGCGCAGTGGCTCAAGCTTATAATCCCAGCACTTTGGGAGGCCGAGACGGGCGGATCACGAGGTCAGGAGATCCAGACCATCTTGGCTAACACGGTGAAACCCCGTCTCTACTAAAAAATACAAAAAGCTAGCCGGGCGAGGTGGCTGGCGCCTGTAGTCCCAGCTACTCGGGAGGCTGAGGCAGGAGAATGGCGTAAACCCGGGAGGTGGAGCTTGCAGTGAGCTGAGATCCGGCCACTGCACTCCAGCCCGGGCGACAGAGCGAGACTCCGTCTCAAAAAAAAAAAAAAAAAAAAAAAAAAACAGAATTTTCCTTGGAATAACAGATCTCCCCAATTTGATCTCTGACCCCATGCGGGAGAAATAAATGTGAGTCCCAGTAGAAGGCAGGGGATATCTGACCACTCGGACATAATCTTACTATTCTAGGCAAGGCTGTGCTCTAGTTCATTCTAACCACCTGCCAGGCAAAAGCACCTTGAAAGTGACTGTGATCCAACATTAGTAGAAAGGCATCAGGAAGCCTTCTCACTCTATCTTATCTAATGGTAATTGCATTTCCATAACAATGGACATATTGGTATAAGGAATAATATGTCAGTGACATGTGGAGCAAACATTTATCATTTATGACTATGATATAGAGAGAAGCTCCCACTCAGCCCAGGGGGCAGGTGAAGTTTTTCAAGGAAGTTGGGGGCCAATTATATTATACGAGGAAAAGAAAGGTATCTACCCACCCTCCCAAGCCTTGCTCTTTGAACCTGCTGGCAAATTTCAAGAAGTTTCCATAGATGCTCTGCAAAAAGATGGTCATTGTCTAACTTTAAAAAAAAAAAAACAAAACCATATAGATTTGTGCTTCTGCATGGACATTTGTCAACTTATCTGTCTCATCCTCTAGACTAGGCGCTCCCTGAGAACAGGGAATACGTTATATGCATCAGCACTTAGCAATGTGCCAGTCACACAGTCACATGGTGGCCACTACTCAATAAATGTGTGCTGGATGAAGGAAAAAAGAAAGGAAGAAATGAAAAAAGGAAGGCTTGTATGAATGAAGAGGAGAGACGGATAGAGGAGGAAGATCTATTTCCTCCCACTAGACTTACTTATTCATCTTGGAATCTGTAAAACTAAGCAAGAAACAAAAACACAGGAGGTAACTAATCAATGCTATATGAATGAATGAAAGAATTAAGCAATTGAAATGAAGAAAGGATAGAGGGAAAGAGGGAGAGAGGAGAGAAAATTGTCTTTATGGTGGAAGGATGTATCTCTACCTCTTTGAGGACAGACTCATTAATACATATAGTACTCACTTCTCCTGGCAGAATTGTTACAACAGGAGGGAAAATCTCTTCCGCAGGTCAAACTCAGATCTGTGTCTGAATAGGACCAGCAGCTGGCGGTTGTGTTCCATCAGAAGGAAACTTATTAAACTCTACCAGATCATGCAGGGAAAGGCTAATGGCATAATTCCTCTTTCTGAACACAGATGAGAGCTGGAAACATCCATCAGAGACCGTCCAGTCCAACCACTTCATTCTGTAGGAGGGGATGCTGAGACTCTAAGGTGGGAGGAATGGCCTCCTGGAGTCACACAGAGCATTAGTGGCCCAGGTCCCAAGTCCTGGCCCAGAAGCAGAAACACAAGGTTGTGAAGTAATAAGAAATTCACATCTGACTCTGGAACTCAAACAGAAGCACGTTCATCACTCAGGTTTCCACTTCACTCAGCCGAGCACTGATTTGGACATGGCGGTGATGGTCACTATTCTCCCATGGAAACTTTCTAAGGAAACTGTTCTCACCCTCCAACCCAACAGCCTTTGTTCAATGGACTGTCCTAAACAGACACACTTGTCTTGTGACCTCCATAGCCCACTCCCAACACAGGACCATAGGCCAGAGCATAATGGCAGCTGACCAGTGACCTATAATATGGGATGGAATGATGAGATATGCCATTAGGAAGAAGAGCAGAGAGCATTAGGAGCAAAGGCTGAGATAAGATGAGGTTCAAAGAGAACAGGGGAGCCACAACAGGCCAGAAAACAAAGAAGCCAAAGGTCATAAGGAGTAGGAACTATATGGAGGCAGAAGCAATGATAGAGGAAAGAAAGACAAAAGTAGAAGACGAGGAAACCAGCCAACAGTAACAACACATCAGAGCAGACCCACAAAGAGTAGCTGAGTCAGGGACACGATGGAAGACCAGAACAATGGCCCATGGGCTTGCTTTGGGTCCAAGGAGCTGGATTGAGCTCAAGACTGTCCTCCACACCTAATTTCATGAGGTCCAGATCCTAGATGATGATTTCCCTTTCTCTGAATTGCCCCATGTCCATCCTTTACAAAAGACAACTCATTTTGCAGAGCCAGCCTAGGCGGGTCTCTGTACCTTGCAACCAACCAACAAAAGCAAGCCAGCATGCAGCCACTTCAAACAGCTTGAATACAGCAGGCAGAGATTCAGCCTCTGCCACTACTGCAGATGGTAGTTTTGATGCCTTGATGTGGAAGTACAAGGGTTATAGATTGGTCCCATAAGGAATTGGCAGATGCTACTGCTGCTGCTTCTCCTCCTTCCCCCTCCTCCATTCTCCTCATCCACCCCACTCTGTCTCCCTCTTCTTCCTCCTTCTTTCTCCTTCTCTTCCTCCTTCCTTTCCTCCTACTTCCCTCTTCCTGTTCCTCCTGCCTCTTCCTTCTCCTCTTTCTCTGTCTTCGTCATCATCAAGCTACTTCCGTGCCCTGAGTACTCAGCACTGGACTAAAATCCTTTATACATATCATACATAGAATCCTGTCTGCAACCCCAATAATACCTCCTATTGTGTCTATTTTACATAAAGGAAAACTAAGGCAGACAGATCTTGAGATAACTGGCCCACAATCACACAGCAAGTCAAAGAGCTGAGTTGCAAGCCCAGACTTCCTGACTCCAAAATCTACACTCTAACCACTGTGCTAGGTGAAAAAGCAGGGCCTTTGTGAACCTGGACTGACTGGACTAGACAGGAGACAAGACAAAGAGCAGTGAAAAAAAATCTTCAGACCAAATTGGCTCAGAAACTTATGGCACTAACCACGTCATTGCCCGACAAGAAGAATCTGCGTGAAGCCAGTGAGAAGGGAAAGAGGGGAAAAAATAACCCAGCCCTGTGATAGATCCTGTCCACCTTCATGTCAAAGCTGCTTTCTTAATAGAGGTTAATTTATTTCCCTTATCAAATTCTCCTGCTGGCAGACAAGCAGAACAATGTCACAGTCACTGATCTATCTGACCTATGTTTCAGTCTCATCTGACACCAAGAGGCTCATGGTGCCTGTAAAGCCAGAGAGAAAGATCTCAAGGTGGTTCTGAGCTCCTCACCCCTCAAAATGTCACAAAGGAAAGAATGGGTTCTAAGGGATGCACAGTTACTATAGTTCCCAGAAGCCTCGCTATTTGAACTTACTCAGCCCTCCCAGCAGTGGGGATCCCCTCTCCTAGAGACCTGTATCTTTTGCGAATAACAAAGGAAAAGTGGACCCGGCCTGACGTTTTGATCAAAGGCCCCTAAATTTAAGCTGATAATAATAGCTAGAATCTCCTGGATATTAACTATGGGCCGGTAAGTACACTGAGTGCATTTAAATGTTGATTATTGAATTCCATCCTCATAACAACTGTCTGAGGTTGGTGTTCTTATTGCCTGCCACGGGCAGTTTAAAATATGACTACAAATCTGTGGACTCTTCCCACTAAGAGTTGAGGTCTGTGTTTCTTCCCTTTGAATCTGAGCAGGCTTGTGACTGCTTCCATCAGTAAAGTGCAGCAGAAGTGACATTGTCAAAGTTTCACCTGTTTGCTAATTCAGTTGCTCTCTGAGCCATGAGCTGCCATGTAAGAAGCCCAACTACCCTGAGGCAGCCATATTGTGAGGACACCCAAGCATCACAGCAAGTCCATATACAGGTGCTCTAGTTGACAACTCTGCTGAATCCATGCTTCGACTCAACCCAGCCCAGGCACCAGACATGGAGTGAAAGAGCCTCTGAATCAGGGGTCAGAAAACCTTTTCTGTAAAGATTCTGACAGTCAATAATTTAGGCTTTGCAGGCCATGCAGTCTCTGTCATGACTACTCAACTCTGACATTATAGCACAAAAGCAGCCACGGAAATATGGATATGACTGTGTTTCAGTAAAATTTTATTTACAAAAGTAGGTGGTGGGCTGGATTTGGCCTGTGGACCGTAGTTTGTCAATCCCTGTTTTAGATGACCCCAGTCCTCATCTGTGTGAGTCTTCCCAGTTGATTCCCATCATGGAGCAGAGACAAACCATTCCCTCTGCTCTCTGTCCTAATTCCTGACCTCCAGATTCTGTGAGGATGATTGTCATATGCCACTACGTTTGGGTGGCTTGTTGTGCTGCAGTAGATAACTGGAACACCCCCATTTTACATACAGGAAAACTGAGGCTCAGAGAGATTAAGTTACTTGTTCAGTCTCACAGCTAATAAGCAGAGGAAGCCCTGGCTGGCTGCCAGGTTTGCCTGATTCCAGAAGCCACCTTCATTCAACTGCTGAAATGATGCCACAAGGAGCCAGATGGTAAATGGCTTCGAGATAAGAATGGCGGGTGAGATAGCTCAAGAGAAAGGGGACACATGAGCTTTGTGGGGAGACATGGAAGGAGAGGTCAGAGATAGAGGAGGGACCAAATGATGCATGGCCTTTCAGGCTGCAGTAGAGTCTGATTTGTTTTCTAGCTGCAATCGAAAGCTATTGGATGGTTTTTAAGCAGGGCATGGCATAATTCAAATTGCATTCATTAAGTATCACTCTGCCTGATGTGTGGGAAATGGACTGGGAAGGGGGCAGTCCTCTCTCTGCGCGTTGCCAATGAATAGTGACTCAGCTATCACGATGTTCCTCTAGGACGTGAACACAGGTCAGTGCCCTCCTGATCCTTGGGCTAATGCGCTTTTTCCACTGATATAGTTTGGATATTTGTCTCCTCCAAATCTCATGTTGAAATTTGAACCCAACGTTGGAGGTAGGGCCTAGTGGGAGGTGCTTGGGTCACAGGGGTGGATCCCTCATGAAGAGTTTGTTTTTTTTTTTTTTTTTTTTTTTGCAGTAATGAGTGAGTTCTCACCCTATTAATTCCTGCTAGAGCAGGTTTAAAAGAGCCTGGCACCTCTCTCCCCTTGCCTTCCCTCCCCTCCCTCCCCTCTTCTCCTCTCGCCTCCCCTCTTCTCTCTCTCCCTCTCCCTCTCCCTCCCTCTCTCCCTCACACACACGTTTCCTTCCTTCCTTTTGCCTTGTGATGCCTGCTTCCCTTCATTGTCCAACGTGAGTAGAAGCAGCCTGTGGCTTCCCCAGAAGCAGATGCTGGTGTCAGGCTTCTTGTACAGCCTGCAGAACTGTGAGCCAGATAAACATTTTTCTTTATAAATTACCCAGCCTCAGATATTCCTTTATAGCAATGCAAACGGACTAAGACATCTACCTTCGACATAATGCATGGAAGCTTTGAGATGCTTGGAAATCACCTACTGGTGTGTGCAACCTTTGCTTCCTACTGGGAGGCTGGGCATACCCCTGGGATAGATTTGGTACGGTCCCATCAGCAGATCAAATAAAGGATATGGAAATCATGCCAGAATCTAGGCCACAACTGAAAGAAAGATGCACAGAGGGGCCCAGTGCTGACCTCTGTCTGAGGGTAGAAGCCAACCAAATTGCTTGTTGCTCAGAGCTCAGGGCCTCAAAGAAAACCCACCCATCCAGCCTCTACCAAAAGCTCAGAAATAGACCACTATTCCTTGAGGTCTGATCCGACAGATGTGTCAGAAAGCCCAGAACCATCTGCAAAGTTGGTCCTGGAAGATGGTGTTATAGTGTGGCTGGGTCGCCACCCAAATCTCATCTTGAATTGTAGCTCCCACAATTTCCACATGTCATGGGAGGGACCCAGTGGGAGGCAATTGAATCATGAGGGCTGGCCTTTCCTGTGCCATTCTTGTGATAGGGAATAAGCCTCACAAGATCTGATGACTTTATAAAGAGGAGTTTCCCTGCATAAGCCCTCTCTTGTCTGCCATCATAGAAGATGTGCCTTTCACCTTCTGCCATGATTGTGAGGCCTCCCTAGTCACACAGAACTGTGAGACCATTAAACCTCTTTTTCTTCATAAATTACCCAGTCTCACGTATGTCTTTATCAGCAGCATGAAACAGACTAATACAGATGGCAAAACCTGTCACAGAGCAAAGCAAGTGAGGTCTGGACCACTAAGGAAACTCCTTTTAAGTCTCTCCTCCCATCCATTGTGCCTTCCTGGACACCCTCATCCATTCTAATTCTGACATGGCCTTTCTCTAAATTAGATTTCTGGCACACAGACCTCTCCACTGATCGCTGGATGTCCCTCAAGCTTTACTCAACACAAACATCACAGAATTAGGGAAGGTGAGACAGGTTGGGAGGGAGCGCCATACTCCCAGATCAACCCTTCCTCCCTCCTACCCCTCACCCAGCAGTACCAGCCCCACATGCCCAGACCCAGTGGAAGCCCCGCCTTACCTTGTTGATTTTGTTGGTTTTGGGGAGCGTCTGACTGATGTGCAGGTCTGAATACCGAGGCGGCTTCCGTAGAGGGTTGTTGATGTCACATGGAACGGACTCTGTCCGGACTAACCTTGCTGGATCCGTAGGGGTAAAAACATTGATTTGGGAATTTAAGTATCACTTTGTCTTTGGTTATGCCAGGAGAGCATAGCTCAGATCCCACCTCTTAGGCCCAGCCTCCAGACTGGAGGACAATTCACTAAAATTGATCATCGTTCTGTGGTGGGATCAGGGTATTCTCTGTGGTTTGCAACATATTTCTACTGTCCATATATGACTTTTGACAATTAAGATGAGAATAATAAAACTAAAGCTATCAGGTTTTTAAAAATACCATAAGTGTTTCATATTGGCAGACTCAAAACTCATTTTAAATACACGAGGTTCCTGATTTCTTAGGGCCTGTGATGAGTGGAAAAGCTCATCACGGTGCCCTGTCCCTAACTTTCTAACCTCTGTGTTAGGATCATCTTTCATTACTTTTGGGATTTCTCAGGCCTAAGCAGTCTGCCGCACATTGAAACACTTTGTCCTAAACAACCCTGGATCTCTGAAAGAAAGACAGCTGTTTCAGGAAGCTAGGCACATAGTAGATGCTAAATAAATGCTTCCTGATCCAAATCACGTCACCCAAGCCCCTCTCCCTTCTGTTATTTCTATTACTCACCGGGGAACACAGCAAGGGACAAAAATGAGAAGCTCAAAATCAAATCTGATGCCTGGTATTGTTATTTGTTAGCTGATTTTTGTTTTTTGTTTTTATTGCAGGGGTGAGGGGAGGGTGTTGGTTGAGAAGTTTAAGCTCTGGATTGACCCAGGGATTTCATTTCTCTGCTTAGCCTGAGCTGCCATCACCATGGAAACTGACTATATTTTCAACTTCCAACCAACAGAGAGAAAAAGCAAGAAGCTGGTGGATTTCTGCAAAGTTCAGTTTGCTCTGCATGCACAGACACCTGCCACCTTTGAACAAAAGGAGGCATGGCCTTGAGGGTGGGTGGGAGGGAGCCCTTCTTCAAATGTCAGCCTCTGAGAGCCATCACCTTCCAACAGGCTGGTTCTGTCCACATGGGAATCAGCCGCTAGCAGAACCTTTTACAGAGGAGAATTTGGTGGGAGGCAATTTTTCCAATGAGGCTGACCCAAGGCAGGGTCTCAAGAGAGGTGAGAATTCCGCCTTTAAAATAGCCTCATTGAGTGTATACAGTTATTCAAGGAAGAGATGGCTCTCAATTAAGGATGTAGGGTGGGAAGGGCAAGAGAAGGGAGCTGAAGACTTTGCCTTCACTTGCAATTTTCTGTGTTTTTGGAGATAAACAATGCAAAGATCATTGCAAACCAACTGCCCGTTGGCTTTGGGACACATTACAGTGCTTTCAGCAGCAATTTGCCTCCTTCCTTTTTTTTTTTTTTTGAGACGGAGTCTCGCTCTGTCGCCCAGGCTGGGGTGCAGTGGCATGATCTCAGCTCACTGCAAGCTCCGCCTCCCGGGTTCATGCCATTTTCCGGCCTCAGCCTCCCGAGTAGCTGGGACTACAGGCGTCTGCCACTACACCCGGCTAATTTTTTGTATTTTTTTTTTTTTAGCAGAGACGGGGTTTCACCATGTTGGCCAGGATGGTCTCAATCTCCTGCCCTCATGATCTGCCTGCATCGGCCTCTCAAAGTGCTAGGATTACAGGTGGGAGCCACCGCACCCGGCCTCATAAGTCATGCATTTCTAACAAGCTCCCAGGCGATCCTGATGCTGCTAGTCTATGGACAACACTTTGAATAGCAAGGATCTGGCCTACGGTGTGCAGTAGAACTTTCTGCAATCAATAAAACGTGAAATGTGGCTGGTGTGACTGAGTAATTAAATTTGTGTTTTTATTTGGTTTTAATTAATCTAAATTTAAATAGTCAAATGTAGCTAGTAGCTGCTGTATTGGGCAGCACAGGTCCAGAAAGTCCCTCAGGGATAAATTTCAATATGGATAATGGAGTTTGGGGGTGATCACCCCATTGGGCAAGGATCAGGGAATTATTTTGAAAGCTGGACTACAAGAGTTCCCAAGACAGTGTCCCTTATAAGTAAGTCCTTGGCAGTCAGGGAAAAGCCTTTCCTTCCAGCCAGATTTGTCTTGCTTTTGCAGTGGAATCCTGGTAGTGGCTCTCCCAGGGCTGCTACTTCCCTGCCTGGACAGGTTGGCTCAGACACTCCTAGGGCCCCAGGAGACAGGACACAGATGGCCCAATCCAACAGGCCCAAGACATACCCCTCCTCGTATCTACTTTTGCAAGGCCAATTGATTAAATCTAGAGAACACACAATCGAAAAACACCCAGCCAGTGCTCTTTTTGGTGGGAAGAAAAGCAATGGGATTGGTAAACAGAAGAGGCTGGAAGTTAGGACAGGAGGCAGGATGAGAGAGCAGGGGTTAAGTGGGGAGACAAAAGGGGCTAAAGTGTCAGAGGGACCAGTAGAGGGGCAAGAAATAGGGAGAACAGGCATAGGGGAGGATAAAGGAGACAGATGTCAGGAAGAATGGTGTTAGAGAGGAAGAAACTATGTGGGGAACTATGTGGGGATCAGGAGGTATTCAGAACCAACCTGAGTGGGACAGCTATGTGCGGGACCTGCAGGAGCCCCACGTCACCCCTACCCCTAGGGCAGTAAGTGTTAAATACTTACCTCCTCGGTGGATGATCAGAAGATGACAGGGTGGGGCTTCTTTGGTGCATTTGTTGTGGCACTTTAACCTGAGAAAGATAAAGAGAGAGAAAGATGGATAGGTGAATGGCTCAGTGAGTGGATAGGTGGGTGGGTGGATGGATGGATGGGTGGATGAGTGGATGAATGGATGGGTAGATGGATGGGGGAGAGATAGGTGAGTAGATGAGTGGGTGAACAGATTCACGGATGGATGGATGGGTAGTTGGATGCATAAATTGGTAGATGGATGGATGCATGGCTGGGTGGATGAATGGGTGAATAGATTGATAGGTGGCTGAACAGATGGATGGATGGTGGATGGAGGAGTGGATGAATAGATGGATAAATGGGTAGGTGGATGGATGGGTGGGTGGATGAGTGGGTGGATGGGTAGATAGATGAATAGATGAATGGATGGGAGATGAATGAACAGATAGATTGATGGGTGATGTGTGGATAGACGGATAGATGGGGAAGTGAATGGATAAACAAATGGATAGATGGGTGGGTGGGTGGATGGATGGATGCATGGTGGATGGGTAGGTAGATGGATAGGTGGATAGATGGGATGCCCCCAGTGGTCTGGAAAGCTCTGGGTGCTGTGGATAGTAAGATGTGAGATGAGATGGGGCAGCTACTGCAAAGGCATATCCTCAGCAAACCAGGAAATTAACTCTGGAGATAGGCTTCTAGTATCCTACCCTCTCAGGTCAGTCTTGAGTGGTCCAACAGTGGATGGCAGCTGTTTTATTAGCATTGCCCACATGGACTTCATGTTTTAAAAAAATATCAAATATCATGCTTTTCCCATCAGCCTGTATCCATGATCATCATCACAACTCTTCTCATCATCTTCCATTTACTTGAAGACTCATTTTATACTATGTCATTGAATCTTTGTAACAATCTTACAAAATGGGCATCATTATCATTCCCATTTCACAGATGGAAAAACTGAGATTAATTCACTTGCCCTGACAGAAAACCTGGGTCAGTGGTCCCAAAGGTGGCCGCTCATTTTTCTTAAAGCCTCAAGCTGTAGGACACATTCAACCAGGGCTTCCATATGAAATTGGTGCCAGGCATTAAGTTTTAGAGGCATAAAGTTGAAGAGTTTAGAATGAAAATGTCTTCCTTTGAGAGGAGCCAAAGAGGACACCTTGCTCTTTCCCCTCGAGTTGTCTGACTTCACAAGGATAATAAAAATCACAAATTACTGCCGCCTGGCTTTGTCCTTCTCTTTTAGAGTTTTATGTCAATAGGAAAGATACACCCTGTGGAAGATGCCATAAGTGCCCCATTCATATCCCCTTGGATTCTCTTACTATTTTGCACATACCAGCCTAACTTCCAGCAGCCAATATCTTTGCCAGATGGTGGCCCTCAGGCTGCTTGGAGATTTAGTATGAAAATAGACACAAATACTAAACTCAGAAGTAGGAACTTTACAGTTGCCCCTTACTCTCTTCCTGATTTGACAGTTCTCTTTAAAATAATGGTTTGAATGTGCAGGCACAGACTCAACATTGATTCCTCCAATTAGTCTAGTTCAGTCGTTCTGAACGTAGCGTCCTCAGAACAGCAGCATAAGCACCACCTGGGAACTTTCCTGGGGCCCCACGGCAGATCTGCTGAACCAGCACTCGGAGGCTAGGCTGTGGCAGGCAGCACTCTGGGGCTGAACGAGCCCTCCAGGTGAATTGGATGCATGCTCAGGTGAGAACTACCAGCCTAGCTGATTGTTTTGGAATATTTGTGCACATTTCCCCAGTTTTTCTCTTGTTTGGTCTTTCATGGTCCTGATGGGGCTCTGAATTCCTCTCTGAAAAAGTTAGACCTGGGACCACCAAGAGTGCAGCAGGGGAGCAAAGAGGGACATGGGCAATATGAGACAATGCTGAATCACAGGGTGAGACATAAGTCCCTCTCCAGTTCTCTTTCAATCTGATGGCACCAGAGAGAAGGTGTCTCCAACACGTGTTACGTCCAGTCCTAGATTTCGACAGGTAGCAGTATCTACAGGGAGTTTTCTCAATGGATTTTTCAATTTGAAAATTTATTTTTTTCCAGGTTGCCTTATGAGATGGTTTGAATATTTGTCCCTTCCAAGTCTCATGTTGAAACGTGACCTCCAAGTTGGAAGTGGACCTAGTGGAAGGTGTTTGGGTCATGAGGGTGGATCCTTCACAAATGGCTTGGTGCCTTCCCTATGATAATGAGTGAGTTCTCACTCTGTTAAAGACCCTGAGATCTGATTGTTTAAAGGAGCCTGGCACCTCCTTCTATCTCTCTTGCTACCTCTCTCGCCATGTGACACCCCTGCTCCCCCTTCTCCTTCTGCTATGAGACCTTATCAGAAGCCAAGAAGATGCTGGTGCCATATTTGTACAGCCTGCAGAACCATGAGCCAAATAAACTTTTCTTTATAAATTACCCAGCCTCAGGTATTCCTTTATAGCAATGCAAAACAGACTAACACACCTTATATTAATGGCAAGTGATGTTGATTTTTCGTTTATGATAATGAGATACATTTTCATCTTTCAATAAATTTAAGTTTAAAAAGGCCATAAATAGAAAAAAAGTAAAAATAGTAGAGCGGATATGTAATTATGATAAAATCGTGACAGAGTGTTAGACAAATGTCTGAGTTAGACTGGGAAAAGCTGACTTAGACATTTTGGAATCTACAAAAAGAGGACACAGCTCTTGGCACCAGGAAGTCTAAGATGGTTGAAAAACATTTGGAATTGCTGTTGGTCATGAAGGACATAAAAACGGTAGGGCACTGAAAATAACAAGAACTAACATGTATGATGTGTCAGGTAATATCCTAAGTGCTTTACATCATTCATTTAATCCTCGTAACAGCCCTAAGAAGTAGCAATTACTGTTAGTCCCATTTTACAGAGTGAGAAACTCAGGCTCATCAAATTTGGATAACTTACCTAAGGTCAAATAGCCAGTAAGAGACAGAGGTCCCAAGCCCAACTTTCAACCACGACGCTAGATGCCTTCACAACTTGCACACTTTTTGCTTTATCATTTTGGTTGTAGGTGTGGGTAAAGCAGAAAGTTCCCGGGAGCTATGACTGCCTGAGTCAAAATGCCCTTCTTTGAGACAAGCCTAAGATAACACCTAATTCTTCCCAACACAGACGCTTGACTTCACAAGGATCATCAAAATCCCAAGTTACTGTGACCTGACTTTCTTTGTCTTTTCCTTTTCTAAGATCCTCAGACTCTCAGACTTAGGGGAAATATCCCAGCCCCCATGGGAAAGCTCATGATGTCTCAAAACCCTTATGCAGAGCTCTGCTAAATGTGAAACTGGCCTTTTATTCATTCAACAGTGAGCTTGGCCTGGAGTGCCCCAGGTACTGGAGATACACAATGAACAAGACTAATGCAGCCTCTCTTAGTTTATGGGGAAGGATGATAAATGTATAAGCAGATAAATCAAATAACTGCAGATGTCATAAGATCATGAAAAAATATTTCAGGGAAGTGGGATGGGGAGAATGATGGGGTATGAGGGAGGTCCTCGGGTAGGTGTCAAGGGTAGGTGAAGCCGAGTTCCGGCACAAAGGTTTGGAGGGCAGGACATGTGTGCCGAGTTCAAGGGTCAAAAGTTAAAGGTCGATGAGGCTTTTAAAGTGATGAGAACTTTTAAAGTGAAGAGAACAACACGAACGGTGGGGACATGAGGAAGGGGAGGTGGCGGAGACCCCGAAAGCTAAGACAAAGGATCTGCATTTGAATCTGCAGGTGCTGTGAAGCCGCTGAAGGTTTCTGAGGACCATGACATGGTCGGACAGATGTTTGGTAAGCCCTGAGCTTCGGGGAATCTGATGTCAAAGGGGAGTCGGACCAAGAAGTTTCTGCACTTGGAATAGCTGGACTCCACTCCAGAAATTTCAAGAAAGAATTGTTTTCCTTTCCAACACCCCCACCTATGAGTCATCTCTAATAAACCCAGCTGGGAGAGTGCCTTGCGGATACAAAGAAGCCCTGTGGCTATCTCGTGGGCAGCACTTTGAATCAAGGCCATGCAATTTAATTTAACCTGTAGACCACTGCTAACCCAAGACAGGACAGGTGAGGCTGCCCACGACTTTGGCCTGTTTCCTGCTCTCCTCCTTGGCATTTTTCCTCTCCAGAGTCCCTTGCTGCTTATCTCTTGCAGTAATGGAAAAGCCCTCCCTGACCTCTGTCCCAGGAGTGGGAGACCGAACACTCTTCCTTCCAGTCAGGGGCTTCAGAGGGCATTAGCAGTGGAAACACAGCCTTGCTCATGCAGAAAACCCCAAGAGAAATATCTCCAATGCCCAGGCACTTAAACCTTGCATGGAGGTTCAGATGTCAAGAATGAGAGCCTGCACATCCAGGATCTGCTAATAGAGTCGGCAGGATTAGACAAGCCCTGAAATTACACAGACTCTGGAGAGCGAGGGAAGAGGGACCACAGCAAGACTTTGCAAGCACACTATGTCCCACTTAACAGAAACTGTTTTTCCAGCTGGAAGTGTGCAGCATTTTCCCAAAATATGACTTTTCCTTTTCCCTACCCGTGGAAGAAAGAGCTACTAGCATATAATTTACCAGGAGACCACCTGCTTCAATAGATTCCCAGGCCTCACTCTCCAAGGTCCTGATTGGGTAAGTGTCTGTTGGGAATGCAAATTTTAAGCAAGCACACGTGAAACTTGAGAACTACCATATCAGAGGAATACATTCTACTTCCCAGATGAGAGATGTATGGGAGCCTGAATCTTTCAGAATACAATGTTCTCCTCCGAGAGGAAAATAGGGAAAAAGTATATAGAACAAATCTAGGTTCAAATCCTGATACCACCGCTCCCTGGCTGTGATAAATTGGGCAAGCTGCCGATACACTCAGAGCCTCAGTTTCCCCATCTGTAAAGTGGGGACAATTGTAGCATCTTGCCTCTCTGGGAGGCAGTGAGGACTAATGATATAATGCAAGTAAAGTGCCCAGAAAAATACCTGGCACACAGTAGAATCTCAAGAAGTGGCAGGTGCTATCTTTTTTATTATGGTAGTTACCATAATTATTGCTAGTTTGTGTAGCAGCTTTCTACAGCAAGCCCCTAAGATCCTCTGCCGGAGGACTTTCTCTGGCTGGAAACATGGGCTGGCTAGAACACTTGGAGACCTTAACCAACTATAGGTGGGCATTGGTTGATGGATATTCCAGCCCCCTCTCTCATGGTTTGCATGACCCAGAGGCATGCTCATTTTAGGACTGCACCCCAATCCCCCCAAGCACCTGCTCTTTGATGCACCCATTACCAGCTGCCTTAACTCTCTGTCTCACTTCCCCACTCCTCTATTGGTATGGCCTGGGATCATCTCTCAAATAAACCACTTGCCCTCACATCCTTGTCTCTGGGTTTGTGGAAACAGGGGAGCCCAGTTAAAACATCAGGATTATTAACAGAAATTCAGAGCATAAACGTGGCCTTCCACACAGCTCTCACACCAAAACCAAGCCTTCTGCCCCTTGACTCCTCGTGCGTCTCTAGCTGCCAGTGAATTTGGTTCTCCAGGTGCTCCATTCCCCAAGGAGGAAGGGAAGAGGTGGGTGGACACAGCAGACTGCCTCCAACAACACGAAAGAAGGCAAACCTCCACACCAGACGTGGGCCAGGAGGAGCTCCATGTTTCAAGATGGTGAGTCTGAAGGATTCCCAGGCACCAGGGAAGGTCCTATATGGTTCCAGAAGGGGTCAAAAGTGTGCACTTTGGAATCAAGCTGACCTGAGCCTAAATCACAGGTCTGCCCTTCCTAGCAGGGCAAGAGAGCATTTAATGAGAGAATGAGTAGTGCCACATAGGCACTAAATAGGTCAATGCTTTAGCAGGCAGGGATACGACCCATTCTGAACGCGCACAGGAAACGCCCTGCCACCCTCATAGAGCCTGCACACTTGGAAAGGATTTATTTAAAACTTTCATTGCAAACATTTAACCTTTTTTTCTTTCAACTTCCAAGGTTTAATAGGATAAGCTTCAGTTATCGGGAAAAGTTGCTTACGAGGAACATCTCATTCCCCCGAGGGAGCTGCTGGCTAAATGAGACATCGTCTCTGTCTGAAAATTAAATATGTGAATTCATCTTGAGGGCAGAATCTAGGTCTCCCTCATGTTCTACCTCCCTTTCCTTTCGTCCTTCATTGAAAGGTGCCTGGTGCTTATTATCTGGTGGGTAAGTATCAGAGAGAGAAAGAGGAAGAAACAAAAAGAATGGGTGGAAGGGGAAATCTGTGAGATTTAGAAACATTCTAATCCCTATCAAAACGTTATTGAAAGGTCATTTCTATTTCTTATAAATCATATCCCTCTTTGTTTGTGAAATGCAATGATGCCCCCTTCTTTCTTCCCTCCCTTCTTCCCAGTGTGGGGCTTGGGGGCAAGGATTTGACCAGAAGCAAACTGGATCTCCATGGGAACGGCGGGGGACACATGGTCTCTTTCACAAGCAGCTCTGCTGTTTTCTTGAAAGATTTGTCATGGCCCCCTGTGAAGCAGTCACAAGCCTAGAGCCTGGCGCGGAGCTGGGATTGGAATGCTGGCGTTCACAGGAGGGACAGGCAAGACCCCTCCTGGGGAAGACCGTCACATCAATTTCTCACCATTCATTGGGCGGTTCTAACCAATGGATGAAAATTTGCTCCCATCATTTTCAATCTCTCATTTCTCCTACTTTTTCTTGTACCATACCAGCTAACTTCACAATAATCTGTCTGAGTAGGGCCTGGTCTTTCCTTCCAGAGTGCAAATGGAACATTTTAAAAACCTGGCTCCTAATATCCAATTGAGGAAACATTCAACAAGCACAAACTACGAGCCAGGCGCTAAATTCTGCAACCCATGTCCCCTGAACAGCAATCTCATAAGAGGTGGATATTGTTACACCCATGTAACATGTGAAAAGTACTGAACACCTAGCTTTGTTGACTTGCTTTTGTTAATAAAATAGTGGATATCAATTTATGTATGGCTATGGAATCACAATATTGACCATGAGAATAGGAATAATAATTATTTCCCTCTACCATGTGAGATAAACTGTGTGAAATGTTTTACATATATTTTAACCCTTATTAGCTTCTGTTTGTTTGTTTACTCTCACTGCAGATCTAATACATTCATTTTGCTCACTCATTCTTCAAAAAACAGAAGTGATAAATCCTTATAGATGTGCCCCCATTGTGTAATCGTGATGTATAATTCTGTCTTCTATGTGCATGTTTTTAAAACCTCAATTCGTTTTAGACTGCAATCAAGTTTAAGGCTTGAAGTCTAAGACTCTTTTTAACTGTTATCTTTTTCCCCCAGTATTTTCTTTTGCTTTTTAACTGGTTTTTTTTTTTTTTTTTTTTTTTTTTTGAGACGGAGTCTTGCTCTGTTACCCAGGCTGGAGTGCAATGGCACAATCTTGGCTAATTTTGGTATTTTTTGTAGAGACAGGGTTTCACCACATTTGCCAGGCTGGTCTCAAACTGCTGACCTCACGCGATCTGCCTGCCTTGGCCTCCCAAAGTGCTGGGATTACAGGCATGAGCCACCACGCCTGGCCTGTCCCCCTCTTTCTGTCCATGTGTTCTCATCATTTAGCTCCCACTTATAGGTGAGAACATGTGGTATTTTGTTTTCTGTTCCCGCGTTAGTTTGCTAAGGATGATGGCCTCCAGTTCCATCCACGTTCCTGCAAAGGACATGATCTTGCTCTTTTTTATGACTGCATAGTATTCCATGTACATCCATTTTTCAGTCAAGAAGACTGGGGTCCAGTAACAAGCTCAGTCACACAGATAGTAATGGGCAGAATTGGGACAATTCACCCATGCATGCCCACAAGAAAACACCATGTTCCTCCTCTGTGCCAAGGGTTGTGCTCGGCACTGGGGGTATAATAATTAAATAAGACAAGAATTCTTTCTTTAAAGATCTTACAGTCTAGCAAGGAATGTACTGTCCAAGAATGTAAACCCGTCTCTTGTGGCTTCAAGCATGAACATCTTTCTACTCATCCTACTGCCACCAAATTGCCTCTTAGAGATGAGCCCATCCGGATTTGAACCAGATTTTGGGGGCCTCATATTGGCAAGAACCGCTCTCTCTCCAGAGGTCCCTACTGAGATCTACTCAAGCAACAAATATTTACTGAGCATTTACCATGTGCCAAGCACCGTGCTGGCCCTAGAGGTTTAAACAATGAACAGTCCAGAAACAAGATGGCCCTGCCTTCAAAGAGTTTAAAGTCTGGTCAGGAAGACAGGCAGGTAAATAGACAAATACAACATAGTAGTATGTAATATGGTGTGACAGAAAAGGGCAGACGGTGGCACTTCAGATTTGAGAGGAGTCAAGGAGGGCTTCCTGGAGGAAAGTGGTGGCTGAGCTGAGCTTAAAAGATAAATGAGAGCCAGGAGAGGTGTGCAAGAAAGATGCAGGCAGTAGCAATGGGATGCAAAGACATATCAGTGAGTGGGCCGCCTGCCGCAGGGATTGATGGCTCAGGGAAGCTGGAGCTCTCTGGGCACGAAGAAGGAAGAGATACTAGGGGATAGAGGAGTAAGCAAACATGGCGCAGGGTCTCATCATGCAGCTGGATTTTGCCGAGAGCCAGGGGGAACTAATGAAGGATTTTAAACCGGGAGGGGAATGCTGGCTAAGCATTTTTAAAAGGCCCCCTCTGGCAGCAGAAACTTGCAATTAAAGGGCAGCAAGGTTCCCCTCATTATCTTCCCTACTCTCTGTACCTGCTTTCCTTTTCCAGGTCACTGCATTAAGTGTTCCTGAAGGCTTCTTGCAAAAAAAAAAAAAAAACAACAAAACCAAATCCTTGCCCCCTTTGCAGCAGGGCTTGTTTCACTGCATACCCCAACTGAGCATTCTGGTCTCATGTGAGTTCCCCTGTGGTCTCTTGTTTGAACCAATGCTTCTAGAAATGCCTCCGTAGGCTCCAAGTGCAGGATATCAAAACACCCTTTCCCTCACTGCTAACAACTCGGTGGGGTCTAGCTCTTCAGCCTATAGCCAACCACAGTATAAATGAGCAAAGGGCGGGTGGTAGGGAGTATTGACATATAAATCAGACCTCGGGCTCCAGGGACACCATGAAAAATCACCAGGAACCCCCCAGCACTTTTCTCTCCATAAGAGAACACTGCAAGGGAAGCTGTACATTGATTACTTGCTGTACCCTCCCTCCTCTCCTCTCCCCCACTTTCCCTGAAAAAGGAGAAAGTGACTGTAGAGTCTTCTTGGCTCTCTGAACCCGGAGATGTTCATCAGAACACAAAGATCCATTTGTCATCTTTCAATTCAACAAAGGATGAGGGGAGCGTGGGGCAGGCTGGGGGACGGATGACGAAAAGCTTTGGTCCAGGCTGGGATTGAGACCAGATTCTTATACTCTGTTCTGCTTGTTTAGTTAAAGGGCAAGCAGAGTGACATGTAGCATTTATTGCCGGCCTACTGTGTAGCCAGCCCTTTGCCCATGTAAAGCGGTTAAAAGTCTGGGATCTTGAATCAGAGCGATCAGCGGGTTTGAGCAACAGATCCACTCGCTGTGACACTTTGAGCCAGCTGTTCACTTCTGAAGGCCTCTGTTTCCTTGTCTGTAAAATGGGGGTAATAACAGACCCTACCTACTTTCGATAGTTGTGGCAAGGATTAAATGAGATTATGCATGTAAAGTGTTTAGAAAAATGTCTGGCACCTGGGAGAGCCCCCAATACATGATAGCATCATCATAATTATCATCATCATTATCACATCTAATCCCACCTCAGCCCCCAGTAGAATTATAAGCATCCCTCAGATACAACTATAATTAGACCTAAATTTTTGCTTATCATAGGTAAAAACGCATATATGGGATGATTAACTCCCATTATAATTATTGCAAAAACTGAAGTGTTTCTATTAATAGAAAAGTAAGTTCAAGATTCAAGCTGGTGATCTCTGAAATACTTGCTCATAATTATATCCTGCCAATATCCTGCCTGTTGTACAAACTCCCGAAGCTTCCAGGAACTTCGCAGCAGCTGCGACATCAGTGCTCATCATTTCCCCACTTTTTAAAGGTCTGGGTAAATTAGTGCAATGGTGGCTCAAACCAGCCATGGCTTACTTCACACTTTTATCTCCTCATCACTTGTGGCTGCAGCCATGTTGCAAAAAAATAGGACATTTTTAGGTAAAACATATTTTGATGCAAGAACATGGGAGAGCAGAATGCACAGGGCAAGAGGGAAACCCAAGATGTGCTTGGTTTTGCTGTGTTATTGGACATTTTCACTTGGATTTTGATGTGTACAAATCCCAGTGAAAAGATCCACTAACACGGCAAAACTCAATTGAGGAGTGCGTGGCTTATTTAAGTAAAAATTAGTAAAGTGACTGCTTATATAAAAAGAAGTAGGTACAACCATGTCTGGCCAGCTACTGCAGGCAGGAGGAAAGAGGACTCGTATAAAGGCCATGAAAACACCACTGGAATACACTGGAAATCTTGTGCTGGTTAACTCAGGCAGGCTTCCAAACACCATGTCTTACCTTACTAGGGGAATGATCATGGGTCTCACTCCTACAGAAGTGGGCAGTGACCTCAACCGGAACGTATAAAATGTTTTTAGCTAGTAAAGACCTACCTCTATTATAAGGTGACCAACCTAGGCCTGACCGAAGGCTTTCTAGGCACTTGGGACTTTCAGTGCTAAACCTCAGAAAGTCCTGGACAAACTGGGATGGTTGATCAGCCCCTAGTATAATAGGGATTATAATGCCTATATCACCCTATAATTATAGAGTAGATAACCCTGTAGTTCACCCTATAACCTGAAATATATATAAGGAGTCACCCTACAAGTTGACTATTTGAGTAATGAGTCCAAGCACAGGTCAAGCAACCGCAAGTTGCCATTCTAAAACTGAATAAGGCACAGCATAGTCCCATGGCTTAGGAGTGAGTAGCTCTCTGCTGTGGGCAGTTTTGACCCCCAGGAGACATTTGGCAATGTCTGCAGATGTTTTTCATGGTCACAACTGGGAGTGAGGAGGGGGTGCTACTGGCATCTAGCAGGTAGAAACTGCAGATAGCGTTAAACATCCTCCAACAACAGGACAGCGCCCACAACACAGAATTATCTGGCCCCAAATGCCAATAGTGCCAAGGTTGAGAAAAACTGAAATAAACCCTTTAACAAGTCTTCCAAGAAGTTGGCTGATTCAGAAAATTCTGAAAGAAGAGCAGAGAACCAGAACTACAGAAAAGGCGAAAATGTGCTAAAATTTTCCAGAACTTCGATGTTGCTTCAACCCATGGAAGCGATTTAGTGGGTCTGTTTCTTTTTATACTTCGTATTCATATAAAGTTGAGTTTTGCAATGAAATAAATGCTGAACAACATATTTAAAGATTCTAATTTGAAAGATTTCTCAAGTCATTATTATTGGGGCATGAACATATTTCATCACATGGAATGAATGTGTTAGCCTCACTGTACATCAGAGAGGTTTAGAAACCTTCCCAGAGTCACACAGTGAGGGAGTGGCAGGGCCAGAACCTGAACTCAGCTCTCTCTGCCTGCAGTCTGTATCCTTGCTGTTGTTTCACTGTCATAAGTTGAGTTTTGTAGAAGCAGATCCTGAAATGAATATTCTTGCAAATGATTTATTGAGGGAGTATGCTCAGAAGAAACCTATTCCAGCCGGGCACGCTGGTTCATGCCTGTAATCCCAGCACTTTGGGAAGCCGAGGCAGGCAGGCAGGCAGATCACTTGAGGCCAAGAGTTTGAGACCAGCCCGGCCAACTTAGTGAAACCCTGTCGCTACTAAAAATGCAAAAATTGACTGGACCTGGTGGTGGGCACCTGTAATCCCAGCTACTCAGGAGGCAGAGGGGGAAAATTGCTTGAACCCGGGTGTTCCAGGCTGCAGTGGGCTGAGGTCATGCCTTTGCACTCCATCCTGGGTAACAGAGTGAGACTCTGTCTCAAAAAAGAGAAAAAGAAACCTATTTCATTGTGGAGGAAGCAAGGTCGGGAGTAGGGAGAAGCCAGGCATGGATGCGGTTTCAGGTGAATGCAGTCTCAGCCTGATCCCATGGGGATCTCTGCAGGAAAAACTGTACCATAAAATCTATTTGTCAGCCGGGCGCAGTGGCTCAAGCCTATAATCCCAGCACTTTGGGAGGCCGAGACGGGCGGATCATGAGGTCAAGAGATCGAGACCATCCTGGTTAACACAGTGAAACCCCGTCTCTACTAAAAAATACAAAAAAAAAAAAAAAACTAGCTGGGCAAGGTGGCAGGCGCCTGTAGTCCCAGCTACTCAGGAGGCTGAGGCAGGAGAATGGCATAAACCCGGGAGGTGGAGCTTGCAGTGAGCCGGACCAGCCACTGCACTCCAGCCTGGGCGACAAAGCGAGACTCTGTCTCA
>NC_045443.1:115259251-115266020 GCF_002776525.5 Piliocolobus tephrosceles
GAAACCCCGTCTCTACTAAAAAATACAAAAAAAAAAAAAAAACTAGCTGGGCAAGGTGGCAGGCGCCTGTAGTCCCAGCTACTCCGGAGGCTGAGGCAGGAGAATGGCATAAACCCGGGAGGTGGAGCTTGCAGTGAGCCGGACCAGCCACTGCACTCCAGCCTGGGCGACAAAGCGAGACTCTGTCTCAAAAAAAAAAAAATCTATTTGTCTCAAGGTAAGGAGGCTGGGATTTTGCAGCCCTGAAAAAGGTAGTCACTGGCTCTGAACTACCTGGGGAAGGGGGAGGGGCTTAGTCCCAGGTACCTGGGTGAGGCAGCTGCAAGGTACTAGCCATTTGCTGCAGCCTCTGTAGCAGCGGCTGGTCAAAGAGATCACTGGAAATCTGATCTGAACACAAGACGGAAGTGGGTGAGGTAAGACTATGACCATTGGCCACTGAGTTTATAATAACATCCTGTCTTCAAAGGAGAGGAGTGAGTGCTCCTTGGTCCTAGGGAAGAATAAGCCTCCAGCATCTATGAAGTACTCTGAAATCCCTTAGTTGATCAGACTCTTCGAATCTAAGGCCCTGAGAGCAGATAACTCAGGGAATATCGCAACTCCTCGTGTGCGTTCCTCACTCTGCCACCCACAGGAAGGGTGATCTTGACACCAGCATGCTCCTCCCCATGGCCCTGTACTTGGCAAACAACCCACTCTTGGGATAATGAGAGCCTGAGTCCAAGATTGCTTTTCCAGGAGTGAGTCTGGATGAGCACTGAGCAATGCTTCCCACCCCCATCCTGTCCCCTGCCTGGAGCATCAGGTAGCAGCAGCCTGAATCATGGCAATAACTGGCCCAGCCAAGCCAGGCTCAGTCCTGCGGCTGCAAAGCAGAATCTATCTCCGCTCTCGCCCAGTCCCTGCCTGGTACAAACAATTGCAAAATATGCTCAAGGCCTTTAACGTCCCGGTCCAAGCTTTTGCTCAGGCTGTTTCCTCGGCCCAGAGTGCCCTGACTCTGCTTCACCTGGCTAACTCCTCTTCCTTCAAGATGTAGCTTCAAGGTCTTCCAGCAGAGCACCTTGATATGCATTACTGCATCCGCCCGACCTTGACGTGGCACCACAGCACTTCCACACTTAAAAACAAATATGAATTATCTGGGAGGCTTAGTAAAATGCACGTTTCTAGGCCTTATGCTCACAGCCTGGTCCAGGAAATCTGCAGAGGAGCTCTGGAAGCTGCAATGTTAAGCTTGTACCTTGATCCTGAGATAGGTGGGGCCAGGGCACACCTTGAGAACTGACAGTGACTGTGAGCATCTCCAGGACAAGTGTGTCTTCTTCACCCTCATACTCCGAGTGGCAGCAAAGAATCCCCACACGCTCAGAGATGGCTGAACCAACCAGAACCAAAACGTAATCTGAGAAGAGAAAATGGGTAGCGAAAACAAGCATAGGAGACAGCTAAAATGCTACTTATCCACTGGTGGTTCTGGAAGATGCTCCCCTCTCTTCCACACTCCAGCCCATGAAAAAAAAAGAAAGAAAGAAAGCATCTCCGTTCAAACTCTCGTTTTCCAGAGCAGGTGTCACCCAAATCACGCTGTGCATTTTCCCGCAAGAAATGCAGATAGCGGTAGAGAGGTTTCCAAGGAACCAGATCTCAGCTCTGCAGAAACTTGTGGAAGGACCCCGAGAAGGGGGAAGAATGCAGATAACACATGATTGAAGGCTGGGAAACCCATCAGCATCTTACTGCAAAAGCAAACTTCTGCCAGCTGAATCCAGTTATCAGACAATATGTGAATTGTGCTGACATTCTACTCTCAGAGCTAAACTCCATTCTGCTCTCACGAACCTATTAGATGAAAACGCCTCAATTTAGATAACTGCAAATTGCTTTCTGAGTCTTAATTTCCTATTAGTTCATTAATCTCTCTATTCAGAATGCCAACAAGACAGCTAATGATAATTCCGGAGGAAGTGGGCATGAAATTGGAGCAGGAGGGAAGGGGGTTAGACATGAAGGAGATGTTTCTGGCTTCCTGGGTGGAGGGGTACCCCAAAGCCAATTCATAAAGTTAGTAATATAGCATTAGCTTACATTAATTAAACACTTCTAATGGACTGGGTACTAGGATGAACATGTCATTGAACAATTACCTTGTTTTGTTGTCGTCGTTGTTGTTGTTAAGCAGTCTAGTAAGGTGGATATTATTATCCCCATTCTACAAAAAAACCCCTGAGGCTCCAAGGGGCCACACAACCAGCTGGCAGCAGAGTCAGGGTTCAAATACAGGCATGTCTGACCTACAGCCTGTGTTCCTAATCACACGTTATCTTTTTTTTTTTTGAGATAGGGTCTCACTCTGTCACCCAGGCTGGAGTGTAGTAGTGCAATCTCGGCTCACTGCACCCTCCACCTCCTACATTCAAGTGATTCTCCTGCCTCAGCCTCCCGAGTAGCTGGGATTACAGGTACCCATCACCAAACTTGGCTAATTTTTCATAGTTTTAGTGGAGACGGGGTTTCACCATGTTGGCCAGGCTGGTCTCGAACTCCTGACCTCAAATGATCTGCCTGCTTCAGCCTCCCAAAGTTCTGGGATTACAGGCATGAGCCACCATGCCTGGCTCCTAATCACAAGTTATCTTTTAGGCTCATCACTCCAATATTTACTGGATGAATTTGCTGGGCAGATGATGATGAAAAAGATTCCTATCTACAGAGTGCAGCTAAGGCGTGTAAGAACAGAAGAGCCTGGAACACCATCAGCAAAGACTTACACGAACATCTCGCATTATAAAATGTCCAACTGGACAATACAGTTTGAATTTGTTTTTTAAACTAGTACTTCTAATGTAGAGCGGTGGTTTGCAAACTGGGGTCCGAGGGCCAGCAGCCTCGGCGTGGCCTGGGAACTTGATAGAAATAGACATTGTGGGAGTCTGCCCCAGAGGTATTGAACCTGAGAGTCTAGAAGTGGAGCCCAGAAAGCTGTTTTTCAAATAAGCCCTCCAGGGGATTCTTGTGCACACTCAAGTTTGAGAACCATCATCTAGAAAATGAAAAGTAGCTCAGGAAAGAAATTTGGAGATCACCTAGAGAAGCGTTTCTCAAACGTTAATGTGCAAAAGAATCACCAGGACTGTATTAGCCTGACTTCGTGCTGCTGATAAAGACGTACCTGAAACTGGGTAATTTATAAAGAAAAAGAGGTTTAATGGAGTCACAGTTCCATGTGGCTGGGGAGGCCTCACAATCATGGTGGAAGCCCAAAGGTGGCGACAAGAGAGAATGAAAGTCAAGCGAAAGGGGGTTCCCCTTATAAAAGCATCAGATCTCTTGAGACTTACTCACTACCACAAGAACAGTATGCGGGAAACGGCCCCCGTGATTCAATCATCTCCCACTGGGTCTCTCCCACAACACGTGGGAATTATGGGAGCTACAATTCAAGATGAGATTTGGGTGGCGACACAGCCAAACCATATCAAGGACCATCTTAAATGTAAATTCTGATTTGGCAGGTCTGGAGTGGGCCCCGAGAACATGCATTTCCAGCCAGGTGCCAGGTGACGCTCATGGTGCTGGTCCAGGGACCATGTGCAGAATAGCATGAGGCCAATCCAATCCCTGTCACCCAGGGAGTTTCTGGCACTAACAGAACTGGATTTGCTCTGGGTGAAAAAAAAAAAAAAAAATTCATTCCCTTCAGGGAAGGTTCAAATCCAGGCTTCTGGAGGGGCTTTCAGAGGACAGGAAATGACCCAGATCACACACTACTATTTTTGCAAAGTTCTCACTCAGGTATGAGACCATCCTTGAACACTTTAATTGAAGTTGCAGCTCTCATCCTGACCCTTCTCTGCTTTGTCCATCTTCTTAGCATTTTGCATCATCTTATCATATGACCTAATTTACTAATTTACTTTGTTTACTGTCTGCCCAACTCCTGCCCATGCCCCAGCATAGAAACTAGGGAAGGGATTTTGTCTCCTTTATTCACTGTGATTTCCCCAGTGCCTAGAATTGTGCACAGTCTATAGCAGGTACCCAAACAGTATTAGTTGAATAAGTGAACAAATGGTTCTGCTCATTTTCTACAAGAAGCTGCCTCCTCATCCTTGGTGTCACCTCTCTGAAATGTCACCTGTCACCGCTCTTTATGTGTACACTTTCATTTTATTGACACTCAATTTCCATAGGTGTGTCTCCTCTAAACTCCTTGACAGTGGGGTCTGTACATTTCCCATTTCTATCCCTCATCCAACCCTTCTATCAGCTCATAAGTGCATCCAAAATTCTGCCAATCTTTGAAAACACATACAAGTAACCCTCTATCCTCACTATAACCAATGCGAAAACTGCAGGAATTTATTGTAGAACACGTCTCAACTTCAACTGGTGATATTAGCAATGCCTGCTCATAATTATGTACTGGAGATTGCTCTCAATTCTGTTGTAGTTTCTGCAAGCACTATGTCAAAACTCCTGAAGCATGTCAGATCTTCATGTTTTGAATTTTGTCTCTTATATGCCAGGAGTCATTTCTGCACAAGACAGAATAGGGAAGAATGTGATAAAACATTGCAATCTGGAGCATGGACATTTCACATGGCACATATTTGTGGTCCTAGCTACTTGGGAGGCTGGGGCAGGAGGATCACTTGAGCCTAGGAGCTTGAGGTTGCAATGAGCTGCGATTGCACCACTGCACTCTAGACTAGGCAACAGAGAAAGACCCTGTCTCAAAAAAAAAAAAAAAAAAATTAGGGGGGAAGCAGGGGCAATAATGACCAAGCATTAGTACTTCAAGGCCACCTTCCTTGCCTTGGTCCTCTGTGAACCTAGGCTTCCAACAGCCCTGTGGCGGGCGCTAATGTCACCCTTGCGTTGTAGAGAGAGACGCTGAGCCCCATGATGGCACACCTCTGCTTAAGCTCATGCAAGAGTTTAGAAATGGAGCTGGGACCCAAACTCAGTTCTGACTGCTTTCCAAGTCTGTGTTCTTGCAGCCTGCCCCCCGATCCCATCCCTATCCTTCCCACAACCTCCTCTCCCAACCCTTGGCAGGGTCTAAGGCTGTGCTCATGACTTTTAGACCAGAGAGCACTAGCAAAGGTTACTTCTGAGTTCTGCGTCTAGTGCTGAAAATGAAAACGGCTTGGGAAGTGTTCAGCCTTGCTACCCCAGCTGCATCCCTGTCACCTAATTACCTGACTTCAAAGCCTCCACACGGCAGGTATGAGGATGTAAGAGTCGCCACTACCTCCTCGGAATGTGGTAGGACTAGATACAGATGAGACGGGTCTTCAGAGCTGCTAGTGTACGGAGAAAATCAGCCAGCCCAGGGGCCAGACCTAAAGGCCTAGCCTTATGCCTTGTGTTGTCAGAAAGACCACCCGAGAGCCTAGGTTCACAGAGGACCAAGGCAAGGAAGGTGGCCTTGAAGTACTAATGCTTGGTCATTATTGCCCCTGCTTCCCCTTAAATTTTTTTTTTTTTTTTTTTTTTTTTTTTTGAGACAGGGTCTTTCTCTGTTGCCTAGTCTAGAGTGCAGTGGTGCAATCACAGCTCATTGCAACCTCAAGCTCCTAGGCTCAAGTGATCCTCCTGCCCCAGCCTCCTAAGTAGCTAGGATCACAAATATGTGCCATCACTCCTGGCTAATTTTTTACCTTAATTTATTTTGTAGAGACAGGGTCTAGTTCTGTTGCCCAGGCTGGTCTTGAACTCCTGTCCTCAAGTAATCTTCCTGTCTCAGCCTCCAGAGTGGCTAGGACAACAGGCATGTACCATCATGCCTGACTAATTTTTTTTTTATTTTTGCGTGTGTGTGGATGGGGGGGTCTCACTATGTTGCCAAAGTTGGTCTCAAACTCTTGGGCTCAACTGATCCTCCTGCCTCAGCCTCCCAAAGTGCTGGAGTTACAGGCATCAGACTCTGCATCTGGCCTGTGCTTCCCTTTATACCATGGGGCTTAAGGCTTCCCACAACTCCAGGAGGAAAGGATGCTCAACTTTACCTTCATTACTCAGGTGAGACTGCCAGGTGGAGGTATGGACAGGGGTGGGACAGAGTGGGGAGAGTCAGAGCTTGTCCTTGCCACTAGCTCACTTTTATCTTGGGGCAGGGATGTGGGGAGGCCTGAAAGGGCCTAAATGAGAGGCCTCTGCCTGGACTAGACAAGGAAGAGCAAGCCTAGAGCAGAAAGAGGAATTCTCAAAATCTTTTAAACTAAATGACTTCTATAAAGCAAACAGATGCATGCTCATTTGTAATTATTACATAAAGTAGACTGTTACTGACTATTTTATAGTGTTGGACCTGAAAGGGTATGTAATACGTGTTTACAGAAGGAGAGAGAGGGAGAGATTGAGGTCCGACAGCAAAGCTTCGCAATTTCTTATGAAGGACTGGACTGAGCCAGGCACTGTGTTATGTCCTCAAGTGTGCTGATTTATCAAAAGCTCATTGCCACCCAAGGCAGGCATGATCATTATATTAGTCTGTTTTTATGCTGCTGATAAAGACATCCCCATGACTGGGTAATTTATTTATTTATTTATTTTTAAATTTATTATTATTATTTTTTTTGAGATGGAGTCTCGCTCTGTCGCCCAAACTGGAGTGCAGTGGCCAGATCTCAGCTCACTGCAAGCTCCACCTTTCGGGTTCATGCCATTCTCCTGCCTCAGCCTCCCGAGTAGCTGGGACTATAGGCGCCTGCCACCTCGCCTGGCTAGTTTTTTTTTTTTTTTTTTTTTTTTTTTTGTA
>NC_045443.1:115266120-115284836 GCF_002776525.5 Piliocolobus tephrosceles
TCTTTAGTAGAGACGGGGTTTCACCGTGTTAGCCAGGATGGTCTCGATCTCCCGACCTTGTGATCCGCCCGTCTCGGCCTCCCAAAGTGCTGGGATTACAGGCTTGAGCCACCGCACCCGGCCGACTGGGTAATTTATAAAGAAAAAGAGGTTGAATGGACTCACAGTTCCACGTGGCCAGGGAGCCCTCACAATCATGGTGGAAGGAAAAAGGCACTTCTTACATGGCAGTGGCAAGACAGAATGAGGCAAAAACAAGCAAAAGGGGTTTCCCCTTATAAAACCATCAGATCCCATGAGACTTATTCACGACCACAAGGACAGCATGGGGGAAACCGCCCCCATGATTCAATTATCTCCCACCAAGTCCCTCCCATAACATGTGGGAATTGTGGGAGCTACCATTCAAGATGAGATTTTGGTGGTGACACAGCCAAACCGTATCAATTATTCTTCCTTTCACACAGATGAAAATACTAGGGACAGAAATGTGAAGTGACTTGCTCAAGGTCAGGCAGCTGCCAAGTTGCAGCGCCAGGATTTGAAACCAGAGCCCATATCCGGTGTCTCGGTTTTCTTCTTCCTCCCTACCTTTTGCCAGCCATGACTTTGAATGGGGGTGAGGAAGAGAAAGGAAGCTGGGGGAGGCAGAGCTTGGGTGGTCTGGCTTTCTTATCAAAATTTCAGACCAATGTGATACTACAGAAAGTGAGCAG
Organism: Piliocolobus tephrosceles; assembly: GCF_002776525.5. NCBI lineage: Eukaryota > Metazoa > Chordata > Mammalia > Primates > Cercopithecidae > Piliocolobus > Piliocolobus tephrosceles. Next base: position 115,266,837 of record NC_045443.1, read on the forward strand.
AAAAGGAGTTAGGGATCTGGGTTCAGGTCCTGACTGTCACTTCTTCACAGTGACTTTTCATTGCTAGACTCAGCCTTCACATCTGTAAAATGGGGAGAATTACAATGCTGGTTCAAAAAGGTACCATGAGGAGAAAGAAAAAGCAGAGACAGACTTGGGAGCCAGGCGCGGTGGCGCCCACCTGCAATCCCAACACTTTGGGAGCCTGATGGGGGAGGATCACTTGAGGTCAGGAGTTTAAGAGCAGCCTGGCCAACATGGTGAAACCCTGTCTCTACTAAAATTACAAAAAAAAAAAAAAAAAAAAAAAAAGCCAACATGGTGGCACAGGCCTGTAGTCCCAGCTACTCAGGAGACTGAGGCAGGAGAATTGGTTGAACCTGGGAGGCGGAGGTTGCAGTGAGCCAAGATCACACCACTGCCCTCCACCCTGGGTGACAGAGCAAGACTCCATCTCAAAGAAAAAAAAAAAAAGAGACAGAGAGAGAGAAAAGGATTTGGCAAATTCTAACTCAGGATCAGCAAATTACAGCTGAGGGCCACAGCCAGCCTGCAGTCTGTTTTTGCAAATAAACTTTTATTGGAATAAATGAAGTTGTCAAGACTGTTTCTGTTTCTGTATTGTTTACAGCTGCTTATGGTCTGCAAAGCCTAAAATATTTGCTATCTGGTCAACTTGAGAAAGTGTGCCAGCCCCTGGCCTTAGACGCTATGAAAACGAGAAGTACCACTGTGCCTCAGCACACAGCATTAGGCATTTCCAGCATCTTCCATCAGCTCTGGTTCTTATTCAGAATTGCCCTCCCTTGACCCCCTACCGAAATGTAGAGGTGCATTTCAAATCTATTTCTGAAAAACAAAGCAAACAACTCTCCCAAGAGTGAAGAAATCAAACTCCCAAAGGCTGTTTCAGTGACCTGCATATAGTTCTAGCTGACATTGGGTCCTGGAAAAAGTCACTGCAGGGCACAGTCACTTACTTGCAGTTTTTACACTTGAGGCCAAAAAGCATCCCTTTCCCACAGACTGTGCATGTCTGAGACATCCAGTACTTGGTGGAAAACCTGTGGAAAAGAGACAGAAAATGTTCCAGGTTAAAGAAACGGCAACTGACCTATGTCTAGAGGGATGAAGCACTTGAACAGCAAGCACACGAACCCTGGATTCCAGTCCTGTTTCTTCCGAGCTGTGTGACTTATTCAAGTTGCTTAAACCACTGGAACCTCTGTTTCCCCATCTGTAAACTCCAGATAATAATAGTATCGATCTCATAGGTTACTGGGGAGATTAAATGAGGTCAGTCAGGCATGTCAAGGGCTCCGTACAGTGCCTGGTACATAGTAAGCACTCAGTAAATTGGGTTGTGACTGTACTATTACCTTGAACATTCATAAGGGTCATTCATTTGTTCAACAAATATTGCCTGGTGGCCTACTATATGCCAAGGTCAGTTCTGGGACAGAGCAATGGATAGGGCTGGAACTGCCTGCAGAAAGCTACAAAGCAAGGTGGAGCCTCCTGGGGGACCCGCTGAACCATCTCCCATCAGTTGCTGGTCACACCACCTGGGGAGTATCAAAGAGAGCCCTTCCCTCCTGAAAGACCTGAGAACCCAAACTTCACTGGCAGAGAAGAGTCTTTGAAAGTGAAAGTCATTTCAGACCATCAGCTCACCTTGCTCTCCAACCCCATCCACTTGCTGCAAACATGGGCAGTTTGGAGGTCTCCCGTGTACAGCTATAAACCAACTGGAGCAGAGGTGCATTCGATTAACTCCCTGGGCACATCTCCCCTCAATATTGCCAGGGTGCTTTCTTCCCCAAGAGATAGGAGGCAGCGGCAGGACTGGGCCCAAGAAAAGTACTGAAGGTTGCCAGGTCACAGTTAATTTTAATTTTCAATTTGTGTCACCGTCAGCAGGAGTTGTATCTAATCTCCACTGCCTCAGAGTGTCAAAAGGGAAATCGGAAGTGATTACATAACTTGGATTGGAGAATTTCGAGGGAAAGGTTGCATCCCTCTGTTGGACCGTTTTGCCTGATTTGGGTCAGTCACTCTCCAAACAAAATAAGCCACAGCCCAAAGCCTCCAAATCTAAGCAAATAGCAATATTCTGAGCAAAGATGCTTACTGCCAAGAAAACTCTCCCTCTCTGGTTTTGGATTTGTGAGTTGGTCAAGCCCTTTCTTTCCCTTCGGCAGAGCCAGTGAGTTTAGCAGACTCTGTTTTGCAGAATTTGGCAGCTTCGGGGAATGGCAGTGAAGGAGCGTGTATTTCACTCATCAGCCAGCCACACAGGAATGGCGGGCAGGCGTCAGAAGCAGTGGGTGACAGTTTTTTCTCCTTTCTAGCCCTCTCTTGTTCTTGGGATCAGCTCTGTCTCTTCCCCAGCTCTGGCTGAAGTGACTTTGATGGCAGCAGATGGGATTTTAATTTCATTTCTTCACCAAGGCTGGGGTGAGTCCAGTTCTCTCTACATCCTGGCATTAAGCCCAGGGAGAAACATAGGGAGAGACTGAAGAATAGTAGGTCATCCCAAGTCTCAGCTCCTCTGGGAAGACATTCCTACAATTAACAGGTTGTCTCCCTCCTCTGGGCATCAGCTTTTGAATCTTACGGACTACCAGAGAGCCTGGGGGCTGGGCGATCTAAGGGGTGGGGCTGAGCCAGGGGCATGGCCAATCCAGGAGCCGAGCTGAGCCAGAGGCGTGGCTGACCCAGGGGTGTGGCTGAGGCAAGGGCGTGGCTGAGCCAGGGGCGTAGCCAATCCAAGAATGGGGATGAGCCAGGGGCAGGGCCAGTCCAGGGAGCATGGTCGATCAAGGGGCGTGGCCAATCCAGGGGTGGAGCAGAGCCAGAGAGCAGTGAGGAGGAAAATACCAAAAACGGCCCTGGTCTTTGATACCCTTCTCTCTGCAGCTCAAGGCCTGACCGTTGACGTGTCTATCACACACTTCTCACTGCTTCCTCCAAAGTTTTCTCATTTAAGCCTTAACAACTATCCTGTCAACACACTTCTTTCAAAAACTGTTGACGAGATGCCATTCCGTGAGTCCCCATCATGAGAATGCTCATCTCCGCCATGGCCCCAGAGCTATGGTGATGCATCTGGCCCTGCTATCACCCCACCTTGTCACCCTGATCTCTCCATACTGTCGTGGTCTGTTAACTATCTGACCCTCCCCTAGAGCACAAGCTCCCCAAGGGAACAGGCCTTATGTCTTGGTCAGGGCTGTAACCGTGGCACAGAAACTGTAAATACAAGTGGAAAGAATCCATGAATGAGTGAACAGGTCCCCCAGCGAGTTCACAGAGGCCCTGGTGCTAGGAAAACTCAGGAGGGTGTCAAAAGAACACAAAATACTGAGGCTAATTAGCTTTTCGACCTATCGCTTAATCTCCCAGGGCCTCAGTTTGCCCATCTGTCCAATGGCCATGAGCACACTTGCCCCGCTCACCCTGCTAAGTTTGTGAGGAGACTGGAACTTCCAAGACGAAATGGGGAAAGCTAAATCCAGGGAGTTAAAGGATTTCTTATAAGGGATGCCTGGTATATGCAAACCCCCCTCCCCAAAAGGGCAGGTATAGCCCTGGAGAGGACCACCTGTTTCATGCACCCAGCAGGGCTAGAGCTCCGGACTGACCTCCACCACACCAGAGAATGGACACCTGCAATCTTGTGTATTCTGGGTGAGGAGACCAAAAATTAGGACATAAAGCATTAATCTTAAGAATGATACTGTTTATTAAGTGTTTGTTATGTGCCAGGCCCTGTGCTGAGCACTTTACATATATTATCTCATTTAATCTGCACAGTCACCCTATAGGTAGGCAGAATTATCTAAGGAAAAAATTGAGCCTCAGATAGGTCAAGTAACTTCCTCAAGGTTGCAAAGCTATACTAGCTGGGATTGGAACACGGGTCAGTCTGATTCCAAAGCTCTGGCTTTTAACTGCTATGTGCTAATTTTATAAGGGTCAGATTAGTAAGAAGCAGATGTCTCAGTCCCCTGGTTGCCACTTTAAAGTTTAGCCTAGCAGAGGAGAAAGGGACATGGTGATGTAGGTGCTGGAGCTCAATAGCCCAGCCTTCTCTCACCCCAGGGCAGGGGCCAGAGCCCCCACCCCTCACAGGGCTGTGAACTAGGCACCAGTGCACACAGGAATCCAGCCTACCTGTGCTTGATGGAGTTGCCGAGATCTCTGCGAGGGATCTGCGGGGACCAACGTGGCACAGACAGTGTGTCTACAGAGAGAAGAGAACAGCCTGTTACACAAAGGGTCAGAGACTGGGGTGGGCTCTGGCAAGCCCTGGAAGGAAAAGGGGGGGCTCATCACCCTCAGGAAGGACACCAGTTGCCATCACTTGCTAAACCGAAGCCAAGTGGAACACTGGTTTAGCTTGTTACCTCAACTCACGCAAGGTCCCCTGGGCAGGGCTGCCAGGGGATGCCTTAAATGAAGCCAGCTGTGGAATGAATAAAAGGGAGTATCACTTCCATTTACGGAGTGCTTGGTGTGTGCCAAGCATGTGCTAAGTGATTCACATGCCTTAGCTTGCTACATTCTCCAAATGACCCCAAGAATAGGGGTTGCTAGCATTTTCACCTTACAGAAGAAAAAACTAAGGGTTGGAAAGGGGAAGTCACTTGCTCTAGGTCATATACCTCAGAGGCCGCACAGCAGCTGTGATTTCAGGTTCGAGGAAACGGAAATGAACACATGCCCTTGCATGAAAGTTAGAGTACAGTGGATTCCCAGTGACAGCCAGGCACGTGACGGCTTTTCTCATCTCTGCCATGCCTCTGTACAACTGCCAAGTTATTTATTTAACATTTTAGGCTGACTCCAATATTTTTGGCTCAATACACTTATTTCAAAAGCAAACCCTATGCGGAAAGCCATATCAATTTCTATGCATTATAGATAATTATTTTAATAATGTCCAACCACGCACCACCTAAAGTTATGCAAGAGTAAGTAGGTGGATGGATGAGTGAATAGACAGGTGGGATGGATGGATGGATGGATGGATGGATGGATGGATGGATGGATGGATGGATGGATAGGCAGGTGGGTGGGTGGATGGATGGATGGATAGGCGGGTGGGTGGGTGGATGGATGGATGGATAGGTGGGTGGGTGGGTGGATGGATGGATGGATAGGTGGGTGGGTAAGTGGGTGGATGGATGAATAGATGGATAGATGGGTGAGTGGGTGGATGGATGGATGGATGGATGGATGGATGGATGGATGGATGGACGGACGGGTGAATGGAAAGATGGATAGGTGAGTGGATAGACAGGTGGGTGGGTGGGTGGATGCATGATGAATGGGAATGAGGAAGAAACAAAACAAAATCAAACTTCAGATGAGATGCCTGTCCCCATCTGGTCTTTTCTTTCATCCCTTAGGCTAAATCTCAACAAACTGTACTATCACTCCATTACAGACTGAGTTCTAGTTCTCCCACAGACCCTGTGCACCAGGTCCCACCTCCGCCCTACTCCCCATTGCCCACACCATCCTCCTGGCAGAGCCTGCAGGCCCCAGAGAGCTGTAAAACAATGGCAACAAGTAATCAGTGTTGCCTGTGGAATCTCCATCAGACAGGGAGAGAAGCAGCAAGTGCCTGACCCTACACGCCAGTTCTCATTTCTCAGGCCAGATGGATGGAGCCAGCTCCCTGTGTTTGGAGCTGCAAATGCATGCCTCATTTTTCACAGCAATTGTTACGGAGTGGCACTCTCTTCGGGGAGCCGGGCATGTCAGAACCTATCACAGAGCATTTAACCCCCAACCTACTTGCTCCTCTATTCTGTCTAATGACACCGTCGGCAGCCATCTGAAAGCTGTTTCCAGAAATCCCAATTCTGCCCTTGTAAAGCTGGGATCCTTTATGAGAGAGCTAATGATTTCCCAAGCTCCAAAGGGCAGAGAAAACCTAGGAGGGAGAGAGCACGATGTATCAATCAGAATTATAGCCTGTGGGATTCCTTTAGTTTAAGTAAAAACTAAATGTCATCAACCTCAAGCCCATTTTACTACTTGTTTCCATTTCTGAGGGAAATAGAAAAGATAAGAGGAAAAAAAAATTTAAGAGAGCATTTTTCTATTCCTATCTCTTTTGGGGACTGAAGTCAGACATGGGAGGAGGGATTCCACCATTAACTCCCTAAGGTGCTTTCGTCAGTGCCAGGGGTGGGTGGGAATGGGAGGACTGCGCCGGAGAGGAAGGGTCAGTGTCCTCACCAGGAAATCTACAAAACTAGGAGTGCTAAATGGGTTTCATTTCAGGGGCCACTAGTAGTGGCTGCCCAAAGAAATGTGTTAAAATGGATTCTGAGGCTCAACAGGAAAGGGCACTGAAACTGATTAGCAATGTCTGCCACGGGTGAAGAATAAGATTGTACCAACAGGTCCGCCTACATTTTCCACCTCTGCAAGAGCAGGAACCACATCTCATCTTTCCATCATCACCTCAAAGCATAGTGCCTGAAGCAAAGTACTTAATACACGTTTGCTGAATCCCAGATTATTATAATAAAAACACCGAGTTTATTGATTACTCAATAGGTGCTAGGCATTATGCTATGCATTTTATACCTGGAAGCTATTCCTCTGTGCGGTCAGGCTATCATTATTCCCATTATGCAAAGGAAGACAAAAGGATCTCAGAGAAGTGCAGTGACTTGCTAAAGGCCACACAGTCAGGTACCTGCAGATTCTCAATGAGGAACTCTGCAATTGTTTGAAAGTCTTCCAGGAGCCCCTGCACCCCCGTTCTCAACCAGAGGAGTGCTTTTTCCCCCTAGGGGATATCTGGCAATGTCTGGGGACATTTTTGGTTGTCACACTCTGTATGTGTGTGTGTGTGTGTGTGTGTTACCAGCATTTGGTGGAGAGACAGCAGGGATACTGTTTAACATCTTATAATGCACAGGGCAGACTCCGATTATAAAGAATTAAACAGCCCAAAATGTCAATAGCACCAAGGTAGATAATTCCTGATCTAGATGTTTCTCTGTTTCTCTAGCCAACTCCTTCCCTTACTACCACCACCCCTCCACCAAAAATTCCCCAGATGGTGCTTCTGAGGCTCAACTCAGCAGAGAACAAATCCTCTTTTATTATAAGCACATCTCACTATTAGGTTCATAGCCTAATATTCAGTTATTCTCAATTATAGCTCCTTTTCAAAAAACAGATGTAATTAAGTTTAGTAGTTTGGTCTCATTTCCCAATATCTGGTTGAAGGGGTGAATTCTGTCAATTACATTAAGCGGCCGCAGCATCATTAGTCTCAAGCAATAATAACCTCCACACGGCTTCCTACGTGGGCGTGAAGATTTGAATTTTGAGATCCTTTCTTTGCTTTCTTCATTTGGATTTTATTAAACTTGCCAATGCAAGCCTTAAAGCAATGGAAAACTGTTGAAAGGGAAGGGGAAAAAATATATGAAAATCCAGGCCTTATCATAACAGAGAAGACAAACAACATTTACAGCAATTAAACCGATACAGAAACTTCTGTTTAACAATCAAAGCACCTATTAAGATGTCTCCATAGCTGAACAAAAGCTTCTTTTCTACTCTAATTTTCTGATAACAAGTCATGCAGACACAGAGGCAGAATTTTGTGCATCCCTGGTGCCTACAGTCTCAGGAGTAGAATAATAGACATCTCTCCGTAGATATTTTCATTTCTAGTGCACAGAAAGAGAAAGAGGCGGAAGGAGGGAGGTTTCTTCTCCCCTTGCACTAGCTATTGATGTCTTCTGAGAAATGCATCTGCCCAGAAGGGGTTTTGCACAGAAGAGGGAAAAGCCAGGAGCCCTGGTCTTTGGAATCACCTTAGCAGTCAGAGGGACAAACAGAAGGCCCAACAGAAGGAACCAACATTAACAAAGCATCCACACCACATAGAGCTGCTTGATGAAAAATCAGGCTCTGACCTGGTGAATCTGAAAGCTCCCTGACGGATGAGCTAGGCACGGGAAAAATACGTGAGGATATACACAGAGATACAGGGAAAAATGGGTGACAATGAAGGAAAGGAAGAGGAGGAGAAGAAAGAAGAAAATAAGATCTAAGAAAAATATGGCTGGTTGCGGTGACTCACACCTGTAATCACAATACTTTGGGAGGCCAAGGTGGGAGGATCACCTGAGGTCAGGAGTTCGAGACCAGCCTGGCCAACACAGTAAAACCCTATATCTGCTAAAAATACAAAAAAAATTATTTTTGTTTATGGCAGGCACCTATAATCCCAGCTACTCAGGAGGCTGAGGCAGGAGAATCACTTGAACCTGGGAGGCTGAGGTTGCAGTGAGCCAAGGTTGTGCCATTGCACTCCAGCCTAGGCAACAAGAACGAAACTCCGAAAGAAAAAAAAAAGAAGAAGAAAGAAAGAAAAGAAGGGGGGAGGGATAGCATTAGGAGATATACCTAATGTAAATGATGAGTTAATGGGTGCAGCACACCAACATGACACATGTATACATATGTAACAAACCTGCACGTTGTGCACATGTACCCTAGAACTGAAAGTATAATAATAATAATAATAATAACAAAAAAGAAAAGAAAGAAGAAAAATAATAGTAGATCTGCTATCTGTTGTGTTACCATGTGCCAAGCACTACTGTCAAACAGACCCTTGACATACATTATCCCATTAATACAAACACTACAGAGTATACACACACGTAGCATAGCAGCCATGATCATTAGTGCCATTTCAACAAGGAAATTAAAAAGTTATCCTGACTGCCCAATGTAAATGCAAGTAAATGCCACAATGGGGATTTTTAATTGAGCCGTGGCTCAATTAATGGAAGTGAATTTCATCTCCCTTTCACAGATGGGAATATTGAGGCTTAGAAGCAATATGCAATTGTCTAGAGCTGATAAATGACTGAGTTGGGATTTAAACTGCAGACAGAAACAAACTGGATGCTTTTAGTCCAGACTTCCCTCCAACACCCTGCTCAACCCATCCTATACTGCCAAGGCCTCCTATCTACCTCTGTCGGGGAAGGACCCAGGAGGCCTGGGAGGTGATGTAATAGCATAATGCTCCTGTCCCACCCAAAAGATGACCACATCCTAATCCCTGGAACCCGGGAGTATGTTATCTTATCCAGCAAAAAGAGATGCTGAAGATATGATCAAGTTAATTATCTTGAGATGGAGAGGTTACCCTGGATTACACGGGTGGACCCAATGTCACTATAGGCCCGTATAAGATGGAGGGAGGAGGGTGAGAATCAGAGGTCAGAGAAGGGGACGTGACAATGAAAGCCGAGGTCAGAGTGCTGCAACTGCTGGTTTTGAAGGAGGAGGTGGGACACCAGCCAAGGCACAAAGCTAGGAAAGGCGAGAATGGATTCTCCCCTAGAGCTTCCAGAAGGAACCAGCTCTGCCGACACCCTGATCTTAATCCCATTGGCATCCATTTCGGACTTCTGACCTCCAGAACTGTAACATAATAAATCTGTGTTGTTTTCAGCCGCTGAGTTGGTGGCCGTTTGTCACAGCAGCCGTGGGAAACTGACACAGCACCGACCTTGTTCCAGGCATGGTTTCAAGGGGATATGGTGAACAGGATAACCATGTTTTTTGAGCTTAGAGTCTACAGGGGGAAAGTACAGAAAGTAAATGAGCCAAGAAATAAGAGTCCATGAGGAAAATGAAACAGTACCGACGTTGGGGTTGCTATACAGCAATGGGAGCCCCGATGTGCGTTAGAATGGAAGGCGGACGCTGTGCTGGGCAGTGTGGATTTAAGAGCTCCCTCTGGCGGTCGAGGGGAAACAGCCTGCCAGGCTGTAACTGGAAAAAACAGCGCGGGCCTCCCCACCTCCCTATCCCCGCATCAATGCTCCACCACCCCAACCCCTACCCAGGTCCAGCGCTACAGCCCTAACCCTGACAAGATCATTCCTTCCCAAGGTCATTCTCCCAACCCAGGCCTTTCCCACCGGAGCTGTCATGATCCCACCCACAGCCCCTCATAAAAAATCCACATCCCATCACTCCTCAATGTCCCCGGGAAAAGCAAAGGAGGTGTACTCATTGGCCCCACGGCCTGTATTATTTTTCAGAAGCTAACAGAGTATTTTTACTATGCTATGGCATAGACTGACCTTAAAGGAGAGTTTCTGATGAAATTTTCATGGGATTTGCATTCCCAAACCCAAGCAGGGGAGGATAAAGAGGTAGCCACAGGAAGAAAACAAATCCAATTTAAAAAAATTATTCTTTGCAATTTATCTGCTATGGGGACAAATGATACTAGGCTGGGAGATTTTGGGGTTTGGGCCTGGGTCTCATCTGTCACCGTATCCCCAAGTGTCTAGCTCAGGATCTGCTCAAAGAATATTAAATGTATGTTTAATGGACAAATGAATGACGAACAAATGAATGGACTGATAGTCAAGTCCTGGCTGAAACTGGTGTTTTTCTGGTTAATGAGAAACTTACGTGGCCCTGGGAGATCTTAGATATAACTTTATCAGACTCAGAGCAAATCTGAACTGATTTATCCTCAAAATACTCTGTGTGGTAGGGAAGAAAGTACACATTATAACTATTTCACAGACGGCAAATTGAGGTAGATGTGGGATGTGACCTGCTGTGTGTCTTTGGGCAAGTGACAACCCCATGAGCTTCAATGTCATCAGGCAAAAACTGTGAGTAAATAACAGTGCCAATGTACCTCATTGTGTTGTTTGAAGACTAAGTAGGATAATGCACAAAGAGTATTCTGTATTCTGAGCATGAGAGCAATGCTCAGACATATTTATTACATGTATCTTGCAGCTATGTCTTCATTTAATCCACACAGTCTTATGAGTTTGTATCCTCAGTTTACAGATAAGGAAAGTAAGGATAACTAAATTGTTCAAAGTCATATAGCTAAAGTTCACCAAATATCGTGAACTCCAGAGTTGAACCCAGTTTCCTATAAAATTAAAGCCTTCTATCCAGCTCCATACCATGTCCCCTTCTGAGATAAATGTAAAAATTATCTTAAAAGCCATGCCAGTCTAGAGTTGAAAAGGACTACAAGAAATAGTTTATTGCAGTCTTTGAATCTCTAAACCCTGTTGGATAAATAAGGAGCTACTCTACCCTAAATGTTTCCATGGAGATAAAGACCTCTGAGCACATAATATTATTAAACATAATAGCTAACTTTTATTAAGCACCTACTACACAGCAGGACCTAGATTATGTGATTTAGATGTATTATTTCACTTAGTCTCCATAATTCCCTTTTAGGCGCTAAAGCTCAGATCTGAACCCAAGAGCTCATCCTCAGAAGTAACACAAAGGAACTGGAAGTTCTAAACTGCCCTTAAACTTCCAGCCCAGGGACATGACAGACTGAGTGAGAACTCAGCAGAGGTGCTGCATTCAAATCAACTAGCAAATTCATTGAGCCTAAAGGTAACTGAAACTAATAAAACTTAGACCATTAAACTTTTCTTCGGAGTCACAGGCAAATCACCAGCTAAAATCCCACTGATTTATCCAAGGTGCCAATCAATCCTAGATTAAAGCTGCTCATGATATCATTCACATAGCAGAGGATAACTCTATTTGCTTTAATATGCAGCTCAAATGTATCAGATCTGAAAGTATTTTAATCATGTGCAGTTTCTAAAGGTTACAGCTCCATGATGCTTCAGGGCCAAATTGCATTGCCTAATGGAGTTGGACACAATTTTCTCCCTGAAACAATGACACTCATCTTCCAAGATCCAAACATCATCATCTGGGACCCTTGATGGCTATGAAGGCTTCCATGGAACCCCTTGGCACTGGTGAGTACACAGACCAGGGTGGGCTTTGGTTTCATGTCATTGGGGAAGAAATAAGGCAGAGGGGACTGACAGTGATAAGAGATGCTAGGGGTGAGCAAGGATTCTCGATGGAAGGGATCATACACAGGGATTTCACAGAAGTTTTCTGGGGCTCCCATGACATTGAGACAAAACAATGGGCAATGGCTAAGCTATTGAGACTATGGCCTCAGTTCCTGTCCATTGCAGGAATGCAAATATTAGGATCAAAGCAATCCATGCATGTGTGGAGTTTAAGTTAGAGACAAGACCTTGAGTGTGGACCTCCTCTGGAGACAGAGTAGCATATTTCTGAACAGGAAGGGCCTCAAGGGCAATCAACGTGCCCAGTGGAGTGTGGGAGAGAGAGCACGGGACTTTGACGTGAGCACACCTGTGACAAACACCAGCTCTGCCGCTTACGAGCTATGGGATCTTGGTACTCTTACTTTTCTGAGACTCGGTTTCTCCTATAAAAAAGAGGTCATTGTATCTCCCTCATAAAATTGGTAGGAGGATAAAGTGGGGTGATAAAATTGGAACAGTGATCCACTGAGTGTCTGATGTAGTATTGTTATTATTGTTTCTGTCATTGTCATCATCACTCTGCCTCTTGAATTTAACACATCAGTTAGAAAATGACAAATCTCTGTACGGACTATGACTTAGGGCCAGAGTTGGCAAACTTGACCCTCAGGCCAAATTCAACTCACTGTCTAATTTCATAAAGTTCAATTGGCACACAGCCACACCCACTCATTGACATATTGTCTACGACAGCAGTAGTAGTTGTAACAGAGACAGTATGGTCCACCAAACAAAAAAAATATTTATTACCTGGCCCTTTAAAGAAAATGAGTGCCAAGTCCTGATTTAGAGCTGTGAAACTCATTTTCTTGGCTAATCAGCAGAAAGATTTTTTCCCATGGAGCCAGAAGACCAGGGTTCAGGATTCCCTTCTGCCACTTACATGGTAGGAATCCTTAGACAAACAGTCTATAGTCTCCAAGCCAAAATACATAAAACCACTTGGTGTCACCCCACTGCCCACTTAATCCTAGCACCCTGTGAGGTGCATTGTTTTGATCCCCATTTTGCAGAAGAGAAGAGCCAGACAAGGAGGACTTGCAAGCAGCCCAGTCAAGATGATAGCCCAACGCTGTGTTCTTTCAACCCCTCACTGTCTCTTGGTAGAATAATCCATGAGTGGGCAATGTCTCTATATGCAACTTCTGAAATCTGGGTCAACTCATAGTGGCAGAGGAAAAGAAAAATTAACTCTCTCCTCTCACTGCTTCTGTCTGGATTAAAGAATTTGATTTTCTAGTTGTCACTCTATCAAAGCAGAGAGAAGACCTGGAGGAGTCTTCCTCCAGGGGAAGGAATGTGCTGATCCCAGGCAGAAGAGGAAGAAATGCCCCATGCATCTGATAAAGCACCATGACACAGCTGAGACCTGGGGGAGTCTTCTCTCTAAGTTACAACTGGAGGCAGTGGTGGTGGTCACGGATGAGATAGAGATAGGAGATGCCCTGCTAGGAGTGTCTCCAGGTAGCAGCTGATATTGGTAGGACCAGTGAGTGGTGAGGGCACTGCACCAATGGCAGCAAAGCAGATGAAGGGCTGGTATGTGGGGGCTAGAGGTAGGACAATGGAGAGGATGTGAGGGACGACATCACAGGAAAGTTGTCATCACCACTCTCTTCCATCACCCATTCCACCTGGTCCCACCTCTGGTTTAAAAAAAAAAAAAAAAAAAATGGTGTAGTGGCTCACGTCTATAATCCCAGCACTTTGGGAGGCAGAGGTGGGTGGATCTCTGGAGGTCAGGGGTTTAAGACCAGCCTCGCCAACATGGCAAAACTCCATCTCTACTAAAAAAAGAATACAAAAGCTAGCTGGGCATGGTGGCTCACGCCTGTAATCCCAGCTACTTGGGAGGTTGAGGCATGAGAATTGCTGGAACTCAGGAGGTGGAGGTTGCAGTGAGCTGTGATTGTGCCACTGGACTCCAGCCTGGGCAACAGAGTGAGATTCTGTCTCAAAAAGAAAAATAAATAAATGGTTATACTAAACTAGAAACACCTTCAGGATCTAGTGAGGATATATGAATGTATTTATTCTAATATTCACATATTCACCCTCAGAATCACTTTCCCCCCAACTTTTTTTTTTTTTTTTTTTAGACAGAGTCTCACTCTTTCACCCAGGCTGGAGTGCAATGGAGCAATCTCCACTCACTGCAACCTCCACCTCCCAGGTTCAAGTGATTCTCCTGCCTCAGCCTCCCAAGTAGCTGGGATTACAGGTGCCCACCACCATGCCTGGCTAATTTTTGTATTTTTAGTAGAGACGGGGTTTCACCCCATTGGCCAGCTGGCCTTTAACTCCTGACCTCAGGTGATCCTCCCAAAGTGCTGGGATCACAGGCATGAGCCCCTGTGCCGGGTCCACTTTTTGAAAAGACCACCACCACCTCATGTCTGAGTCCTGGCACATAACCGTCAAGCTGGGATCCCCTTAATTTGCCCTAAATCAAATGTGTGGACAGTGATAACATCCCTTCCTCTCCCAATGAGAAATGTGGATCCTAGAGTCATCACCTGTGATTTATTTCAGCCTTTCTCAGATGGCCTCAATTAAGTTTAATTGCCAGTAAAGAAAGAGAAGATGGTTGAGGCATTTAATTACAGTTTCATAATGTGCTCACTGCTGAATTTATTAAAGTGCATCAGGGATTTTTAACTTTGTAACCAAACAATGGGAGACCTGGGCAACCACAGGAGTAATGATCTTCCTTGTGTTGATGATGGATGAAGAATCCAAGATGGTAACAGTAGGTCGGGTAGGCATGCAAGGCGCATGGGGACACTGGTGGCCAATCGTGGGGTGAGGCACAAGACACCATCCCATGGATCAGAGAGGGGAGTGTCATTAATTATCAATCTTCATTTGAATCTAAAGACGAGACATGTTTGAAAACGTATCTTTCTTCCCTCTCCTGGCCCCACCCCCAAACCTTCCCTTCAAATTTCCCCTTGATATAATTTTACCGCTATGGTCTGGGAAGAGGAAGGGAACATGGTCCAGAAAGAGGAGAGCAGCCCTGAGCATGTACAGAGGCAGCTTGGAGACCTGGAGAAGCATGGGGCCTGGCTAGCAGTGCAGAGCCATCTCAACCCATGTATATACAGGACTGTCTCCTTGACCCAAAGGAAAATGCTAATTGAAAGAAGGTGGCTTCCCCTGCCTGACTCAGGCTTAAATGAGGACAAAACAAGAGTTGACAGAGGCCCCACACTGCCATCATCGCAAATGTCCCTGTGAAGGGAGAATAACAGCCAGCCCTGTGCTCCATCAATTTCCATTGTAAATGGCCTCACATTGAAATAAGCCAACAGAAACAGTAGTAGCTTGACAGGTGTGGGGCAGGGGAAGATGGGAGACATGCAGACCACAGCCTGGAATCTGCAAGTTGGGCTTGATATTTAGACCCAGAAACTGGTCAAGACTTGTTTGTGGATTGCATCTTCCCAAATCCTGGCAAATGAGGGGATGCAAACCCCTTCTTTTGCCTGAGTTGGAATGGGCAAAATAGAATTAATTTACAGATGCAGGCCTGAGTCAGAATCCTAGCTCTGTGCTTGTGTGTCCTGTCATCTGACTCTTTCCCTCTGTGCATATCCTCCTCTGTAAAATGGGGGCCATGAAATCCATCCTTCAGGGTTTACCTGAGGATCAGACACTGGGAAATGAAGCAGGTACCTGGCAATAGTAGGTATGCATTAAGAGGCAGATGGCCCCAAGAGCAATTCAGCTGCTTGCTTTTAGCTTTTCTTAGCTGTCTCTCTTCCTGGCTGGAGAAGACAAAATATGGGAAGAGGCTCTTTTGGGAAGGAAGCCATGACTGTAGAGAGAAGCTGCGGTGAGTTATGCAGGGGACAGAACTGTCTAGGTCCTTCTTACCATTTATTCCCCTTCTATCATCCTGTTCTCAGAGCATGTCCACAGCCCTTGCCTGCCCGGGTGTGATGGATGGGTCTTAAGTTCCTCACACACTACATCATCAATTACTTACATATTTATCGCCTTGAACTGAGTTTATAGATCTTAAATAAGAGCCATTCGGAGTTGTCTGAGCTGAAATTCTCCCCTGATGGAAATATGATGTTTCTCATTATGTAGCCACTCTCTAGTTAATGTTCAGTGGAAGCTAGTTGTCCACAGAACAAAGGGCTGCTGAGAAGTTCCCCCTACAGAACCATTCTGTGGAATTTACTGCCTGGATGGACTGCTGGGGACAGACCAGATAAGCTTGCTGCCAAAGACCCCAGCCAGGCTTTCAGAAACCCAAGACATCAGGCATCGTGGGGCTCTGAACTTCAGGCAATAGACTGTCTCTCTCTCTCAGTTTCCTGAGACTTAAAGTGCCATCTGAAGAGATTTCACACTGTCTGTAGTTTGCAGACATGGTGGGGACAGTCTCATGATAAATAATGTACAAGTTCAAGACTGGGTGTCCATATTCCAAAGCCAATCTTTCTGAAGCATCCTCAAGTGAGGCCAGGATGCCTGCTGAGGCGACAGGGTTGTGACAGGTGCTGATTGCATCCCTGAAAGTGAGACCTCTGAGGCAGGATACCTCTGGCAATAGGGCTATGGTTTATCAGTGAGAGGTGTTATCAGTAGAGGGAGGATACAAAGAGTCCCCATACCCCCAAGAACTTGGCGATAAGGAAGGGATTCCCCCCCAACAAGAGTTAAACCAGCCCAACTCCTAACAAATAAACAAAGTTAACCTAGAGAAACAGCTCTCAACCATAAGCCCTGTTGACCCCTAGGGGACATTTGGCAATGTGTGCTGACATTTTTGGTTGTCACAACTTGATGGGGAGGAGTCTTACTGGTATCTACTGGGTAGAGACCAGGGATGCTACAAATGAGCAGAACAGCTTCCTCCAACAAAACATTGTCCAGCTCCAAATGTCAATAGGGCCTAACTGGAAATCACTGCCTAGAAAGACAGGAAGGGACCTAGATCTCCATAGCCTGATACAATCCATTAAATGCATGGACAGATCTAAAAACAGGCTCAGTCACCATGAAAGGAGAGGCAGAGCCTGACCCTCCCAGCCCATCCAGAGGCAGAGCTCTTTGGCTCTGGATACATGCACAAGCTCAGAGCCCATTCCTCTTTCTTCAAAACACCTACCTAGATGTCCCCTTATAGCCCAACACAGTGACAGGGCCTTTTCGCTACTGGGTCTCCTACAAAGGAGTTTGTTTATTTATTTATTTACTTTACATATTCTTCTGGGTACAAACAAATTTATACTAATTAATTCACACCAGTGCCACAGAGCTCTAAACATTGCTAGATCAAATTCTAATGTGCAGACAGTGCTCCGCTGGGTTAATACATCATAATTAACTAAGAGACAATACTTTGAAGACCACCTCATTAAAATCTCCTAGTAGGCCTGTCCCTCCTATCAGTTACTTCTGAAGAAAGTAGCAGGGCCGGGCGTGGTGGCTCAAGCCTGTAATCCCAGCACTTTGGGAGGCCGAGACGGGCGGATCACGAGGTCAGGAGATCGAGACCATCCTGGCTAACACGGTGAAACCCTGTCTCTACTAAAATACAAAAAATTAGCCGGGCGTGTTGGCGGGCGCCTGTAGTCCCAGCTACTCAGGAGGCTGAGGCAGGAGAATGGCGTGAACCCGGGAGGCAGAGCTTGCAGTGAGCTGAGATCAGGCCACTGCACTCCAGCCTGGGGGACAGAGCGAGACTCCGTCTCAAAAAAAAAAAAAAAAAAGAAAGTAGCAGCGGCCTGATTTTCCACTGGGAAACTACCATTCCAACGTCCCACAGCAGGCTGAGTCCCTTCCAGTCTCAGAAGGGAGTGTTTGACCAAGGCTTGGTAAGGCCACAGCATTCTGACCACGGTGATTGGTTCAGGCAAAGACACGGGAAGGAAGGACTGACACATCATTTGAGCCCCTGGAGCTTCTCCAGTTACCCTTCCTCCCTCCCTCCCTCCCTCCCTTCCTTCCTTCCTTCCTTCCTTCCTTCCTTCCTTCCTTCCTTCCTTCCTTCCTTCCTTCCTTCTTTCCTTCCTTTTCCCTTCCCTCCCCTCCCCTCCCCTCCCCT